>NC_136070.1:546503317-546670486 GCF_964261635.1 Lissotriton helveticus
TGATGATTTAGATAAAATGTCAAAGAATGAGCGTGTATTGTCAATAATGTTGCAATCTTTGACCAAACCTGATTGTTCTTTTCCAAGCAGCATGGGAATATGTGGTTCTAATCTTAGGGCTAGAGCTTTCGAGAAAATGTTATCATCTACGTTGACTAAGGGTATAGGTCTATAATTCTTACAATAACGTAAATCCTTATCAGCCTTCGATATTAGACAGATCACGGCTTCGGAAAAAGAGCCAGTGGAATTACAGGAAGTAATAAAGGAAGAAAGAAGATTGTGTAAGTGTGGGAGTAATAGATTAATACAATGTAAATACAATTCCACTGTGAAGCCATCTGGGCCTGGGGCCTTGTCCTTTTTAAGAGTGTTTAAAGCAATTAACAATTCTGTTTGTGTAAGTTCAACTTCCAAAGAAGCTAAAATCTATTTGGGGATTAATATGTTTTTGAATTGTGGAGAAATAGTGGGCTATGTCTGTATCTGAGGGTGTGTTTTCTGGTGTGTAGAAGGATTGATAGAAATGTACAAATTCTTGGAGTATTTCAGTGTCTTTGAATTTGGATGCTTGGCTATCATCTATAATGAAATCAATATGAAGTTTCTGTTGTTTAATCTTTAGGTAATTGGCTAGAGGTTTGCCCAATTTGTTTTGGCCCCCATAATACTTTGCGGAGGATTTCAGTAAGTATAGGGAGGCCTGTTAGGTATTGGATTCATTAAAGGCGATTTTTGCATTGATGAGTTCCTTAAGGGAGTCCTTTGAGTTGAAGATATAGAAGGAGTGCTCAAGTTTTTTTAATCTTAGCAAGCAGTGTGTTATGTAATGTGCAGGAAACCTTACGTTTATTTGACACAAATCTAATGATGAAATTCCGAGCGGTGGCCTTAAAGGCGTCCCACACTGTTTGAAAAGGAGACATCATTTGTTAAATTAATGTGAAAAAACTCTTGAGCGAAAGAGATAAAAGATTAATTGAAATTGGGGTCAAGGAGTAAGGAATTTTTGAACCGCTATTTGTTTGGTAATGTGGATTGGTTGAAATTGTCTAATTGAATGGAAACTGGTGCATGATCCGAAATGAGTATAGGGCCTATGTCAACGGAACGTAAGGATTTTACCAACCCAATTTCTTTTGAGTTTAAGTGATTCACCTTCGGTGAGATGGTGATTCTTGCAATAACGCAATATTAACATCTAATTTGGAAAGGTGAGATAAGACGCTTTGTCGCTTACTGGGGCAGTTCAAGCCTCTGACATTCCATGTGACAATTTTCAAAAACATGTGTGAAATGAAGGTAATAAAAACATAAGTGAACCAATAAAATCCTGTATATTGTGAACAATAGTACTTGTGAAAAATTCAACAATGAGAACTATAAAAAAACATTGAAGTAAACCTTATATTAGGTACGAAGATATTGAAAGTTAAAACCAATTGAGAGAAGCTGAAAAGGTAGGAAAAATGAAGAAAAGGAAGAAGCAAGATTAGAAAAAGAGACCAATGATAGAAACGTGTAAGATAAAATGAAAGAAGAGGGAATAAAGGAGAAGGGGTGAGAGCTGTAAAGAAGAATATAGGAAAAAGGATCATATCCACACAGAAGTCAAAACAATGGAAGGACGGGGGGAGAGAGACCACATGGAACAATGACGTACCCGGACTCCATGAGGTAAGGCGAGGAAGACTTCGGGATGTAAACAACATTCAGAACTAGAAGGTAAAGCACATGAGGTTAGGTCCTGTGCAAAAAGAAACAAAAAAATGGTTAATACAAACAGGATGGAGTATGTCATGACATATTATGATATCAGACATTATACGGTCATAACCTGAAATGGAGAAAGATAATGAGAACAAAACAATCATTATACAATGACAACATTTATTCTAGATTTCTGTACATAAAACAACATACTGAAAAGCTAAACCCTATTGCGGTATATAACAGAAGAAGAGCTATTTAAAGCGAGTACTAGAAATGTCCATCTTTTCTGGGCAATGTGTATTAAGGAAACTCCTCAACTTTGTTGGATCCTCGTTGGATATTATTAAGAGTGACCTTGAACAAACAGGGGTGGAATAATCCGAATCGTGCTCCAATAGAACATAATGCTGGACACATAGCAAGGAATTCTTTACGTCGGTCTGATATGGATTTGGCATAGTCCTGTGAAAAAAAACAATTGATGACCAGAGAATGAAATATGTTTCAGGAGCTTAACTGCTGATAGTACTTTGAGGAGATCCATATACTCAAGAAAATACAATATTACTCCTCTTGGTCTTTTCGTACTTGAGGATGCTGAATGCAGTGGGCCCAATCTATGCGCACGTTGGATATTGAGAGTAGTGTCCTCCGGTAGATTTAGTGTTGACGGTAAGAATTTTTTTTAAAAAGGAGATAGGATCCTACCCCTCCACACCTTCCGATAAGCCATAAATGCGGAGGTTGTTACGTCAGTTTCTTTTTTCAAGGTTTTCAACCTGTTTTTGCAAAGATGTAATTTGGGCGTGAAGAATGTCTACTTTGGTGTAAGATGCATTAAGAGTTTCAACATTTTGTTCAACCTTAGTGACTCTTTCTTCCAATTTTTCCCAACTGTCCGTTAGGATTTGTATCTTGGAGTTTGTCTCTTCGACAAATGGTTGTAGGTTCGGATTCCCTCCAAATGAAGATCCATGGAAACAGACGAAGATTGCTTTGGTCGAGAAGGGGGATACTTTTTGAGACGTTTAGTTGTTAGTTTATCGAGAGGAACCATTAGCCATAGCTGAAGAAGCAGCTGTTTTGGATGTTAATGCTTGGGAATCCTCCATTTGAATGAAGTTTGCACGTGACTTTAAACGAACATTGAAACTGCGATGTAGGTATACTTGCAGAGGGGATACCCTTTTTAACCTGCCCATACAATAGGAGGAGTAGAAGCCTATACGTAAGAGGTTGTATAAAACTGCAAGATACAACTTAAGTGCGCAATTCCACTGAATAATAATAGAAAAAATGTGTGAAATGTAAGTCACCACAATTCATTACAGAAGCATGTCCATAGCATAGCGAACAATGCAACATGCTAAACTTAATGCTTTATCCAAGAGACTCATTATAAATAAATAGCTTTTTGGTACATCCATATAACTTTGCAGGCTCTGGAAAAATCAGCCAAGTGATGCAGACAATTCCATACAAGTAGATTGGCAATTTAGAAATGAGGTTGCTAATAGGCCTATTCAAAGCCTACTAATAATAAAAACGTTAAGTGTATTGAAAAAAGGTCATATTTTGCTTTTCCTCCTAACTTCTTGTGCCAAACATCAACAGTCTTTAATGTAGAAGTAATAAATCACTGCCCTCTTTGAAGAGATATAGCGCGCTATAAAAGCTATTTCCTCAGCGTGCAGGCAGGTTTGAAGTTAAAGTTCCTGTTTTATTTAGTCAGGACGCAGAGAATACCCGAAAGGGGCATTGTGGGTCAAAAAGAGGCAATAAATCCTTGCATTACTTAGCTCTTGAACTCCGTCTCACGCTGCTTCATTTCCTTGTCGACAATGAATTCATGCTGTCAGTGGAAACACAACACACGATGAAAAATGGCTCCCTCAGCATGCGAACAACAATGGAGTAACGGCTGTCACCTGTCAGTGCCTCAGCTGTAAGCGTAATGCATGGTAAAAGGGCAAAGCTTATCAGAAAAGGGTAGAATGTCCTGTTATTTGAAAGCGCTCACATTCCAACCTTCTTTCAATTCATTTGCCGAACTTCCAGGTGCGGGTGGTGCAGGAAAATCCTTTAAGCAGCCCGTCCTCTCAGGCGAGTCACGGGAGTGCCTCCATCTTCCTTCGGTGCTAGCCACGCCACTTAAATTTACAAATGCAATAGGTAACATTGATCCAGGTTTTAAGGATCTATCTCTTTATAAGAGGATCATGTGCCTTATACAGACATCTCTGGCCAATGAATACGATTTTACACATTGGGACCATCCGGTATCTCGTCCTCCCAGTCTGCGCCCATGTAGTCACGAGTGTGACCCTGCGTGTGCCCAGGAATCTACCGCTAATGCATGTGGGATCTATGGCAACCGTCACATCTTGTCTATCACGCTGCACAATTTTGTAATTAGGAGTGCTACACTGTTCGCGCCGCTTTGGTAACGTTGAGCATGCCCTCACGGCTCTTTAAATCGAGGAGTGATGCTTATGTTCAGTGTCCTCATTCCCGGCACGTCACAGTCTTCTACAGGGGCCATAATATGTGATTGTATTGGTTTTCAACTGTTGAAGACATTAAACTGTGCATTACATTTTTTGCCAACACGGATTACTCCTGTGGTTTTCTAGTACACAATATGAAGTCCTCAGCCATGTCTGTTTGTTAGTTTTTTCAGTCTGTTTTCTCTGTTGGTTTTCATATATTGTTCTATTTTCTTTTCGGGAGTCTTAGCCTAGTCTATGATTTTGGGTCTATGAGTGCAACAGTGAGTTTGCTAAACTTTTACTATATGGCATTATTCAATCTAGTGTCTATTCCATAAAGGCAAATAATAGTCATTGAAGTGTTGCCCAGGGTTCTCTGAATCCCCACTTGACTGCCTTCACGATCAGTGTATCTGCTATGTACGTGCAAGCACATGAGCCACTCTACTCCACAGTGGATGCATAAAGAGAACTTAAGCATGTGGGGAACGCAAGAGGAGGGGAATAAGGAACCAAGAGTCCCAGGCAGGAAACCCAAGTGCCCGCCAAATGTCCACCAGCCAGAACGAAAGTCAGCCAAAGAAAAAACTCAAATCAGAACTCAAACCGGGCAACAGATGACAGCTAAGTGGGCGGAAAACATACCACACCAAGCTGTATGAGCCGGTGGTGAGGTAGGGGAGGGGGGTTTTGGAGCACACAAACTATGGACCACTCTGCGCTGTCAGCCACAATCCGCTTGTCAACTACACCAGAGGGGACATGTGGGCTCTTCAATGGGATCTCATGTGTCAGTGGGCTCAGCACTAAGGGAACCTGTCAGATTCCTTCCAGGATTCAGACGAAACTGCAAAAGCCCTGCAGTGGTGGCTGATTGACACCAACTGGACCAGCTGCAGACCCCTCTACATTCTCCACCCATAACTGATGGTAGTGAAGATGCGTAGTGAAGATGCATAACTGCGTAACTGCTGAAATTATGACGGCACCTTGGAGAGGTGGAAATCGGTGGCATCTGGCCCCCAGTGGATACTCTTGTCAACATCACCTTGTTGGAGTTACACACAATTCACTTGACATTGAAGGCCTTTCTTCCAATCATCAAAGGGAGGTTTGTTCAGGTCCTTACAGACAACACCATCGGAGTGAGTCTTTGGTCCTATGCAAGGAGGGTTTACGTCTCTGGACTTGGCTGAGCCGTACAGGTATTTCCCTGGTTGTGAACCACTGGGCGGGCTCTTTAAGCACCAGCGCAGATGAACTAAGCGGCGGATGCTTACCGGATCACGAAAAACAGTTACACCCATAAATGTTGCTGGGTGTCTTCCAGCACTGGGGAGAACCCTTGTCTAATCTCTTTGCCACCGCTGAGAAGGCGCAATGTTAACACTTTTACGCACTGGAGTACTCAAGATGTCTCTCTCTATGAGAAGCATTCCACTTAGTGTGGTGCTCTGGACTCCTGTTTGAATTCCCCAGGGGCGGCTCCTCCATTATGGTGGAGGAGTGTCGCCCACCAAATTAAAATGCCCCAAGATGAAAAATAAAATGGTATTAAACATTATTACCATTTTATTTTTCATCAACTCTGCGAGCCCGTGTCTCGTGCCATGTGTCAGGATGGGGCGGGTACTGCTGAGTGGAAGCAGCAGAGAGGACTGATGGGCTGGGCACTTTAAGTTTAAAGTGTGCATGTCTCTATGGTGACACACCCAGGAAATATAATGGCATGTTCTGCTTTAGACTGTTGAATGTTGATCCCCTGTGACAGTGCTAAGGGAGCAGTCGGGCGAAGTCGGGCGGAGTCAGCTGGTGGTTATGTATCTTAAGGGTCATAAATGCCACCCTCCTCCCTGCCCTGTCCTACGGGCATCAGGCCTTCCCAGAGGCATGTGCTCCCAGCCTTGACCTCTCCCAATGCAGGACCTTCAAACATGTCTTCCAACTTCCCAAATACATACACATGGCAAGATAACGGCTTGAGCTGGGCCTCTCAAAATAATCATTTACGCCTCTCAAAATAATCACTTACCTGTGAGGCCGACACCCTGCAATTCTACATTAGGGTACTAAAAGCCTCGGAAAACACTCTCAAAGCCTGCTTAGAACAAATATTCAAGAGCCCAGGGAACGCTTGAAACCGACAGATTCAAAAGGCACTAAGCTCACTTCAAATCAAAGACACAGTGCACAAATCGGACTCCATCCTCTACATAGCCTGGCAAAGGGTCATAAACAGGCAGGTGAGATTTATCTCGCATCAGCAGGCATTCGGTCCATAAATGCCTCAACAATCCTTTCTCCCTTGAATGATTTTTATCTATTTTTATCTACCAGGGAAACCGCAACCATACCTATTAGACAGCCTAAAAGGATTGTCGAGAAGGAATATCATGTCAATGCACCTGCTAGGTCTGTAAACGGTCGACTTCAACCAATGATTCACACGCGGACCGGAAGAGGCCTGCAGACTATGTAACTCTATGACCGAATCATGGCTCTACTTCCTGTGCTGTTGTCCTTTGCTGGACACCCCTAGGAGATCTCTCCTCAAGCCACTCTATTTTGAAAAGAGGCATCCATTGATGCCTTCAGGCATCAGCACTATGCTTCTCCCACACAGCCACTCAAACCCTAGCGAGGTGTAGCAAATACATCAGGAAGCTGGAAGATCTACTATTACCTCACCGAGCCCCCTCCAACCCAGCCACCGCCATTCAAATACCCATAACAGACTATTTTATGGCTTCACCCTAAGCTTTCCCTTCCTGTCAAATTCATTCACACTGGGTCAATATTTCACACATCCGGCACTTTCACAATTAGATCCTACTTGAAAAGGGGCACACAGTATTAGATGGGGACTTAAATATGAAATTGGATTTGAAGAAGATGGATAATTTAGTCTTTATTGGAAACCTTTAAAGTACCTGAAGGGGAGTATGTTAACTGTCCTGATTCAAAATATGGAAGTGAAATAATATAGATTTTACTAGCTTAACATTTAATTGCTTTGAATGAGATAGTTGAAAAAAAGGACCCGTTAGTAAGAAGGTTACACATAGCCAATCTAAGAATTTGATTGATTACATTTTTATTTCCACATATTTGTTTAATGCCTACTTGGTTCACTGAATGTCCTTTAGAGATAACAATGGTCATTACCCTCTTAGAGGGAAACTGTTGACTACCAGATGCAGGATTATTTCTATGTACTTCGCCTTGCGCTCACTTTTCCTCAAAGTTTGAGAATTTGTTATACTGATGAATCAGGTAACAGCTCTTCAGTTGAGGTGGAATGATATTCCAACAGCAGATAAGAGCAAGGCACAAAATGCAGAGCATATCCAGGAGAATCTGCACAGACAAGGCCAGTGGCCAGTTCAGGGTGCACAGCCTATCCATGAGAATCTGCAAAGGCAAGGACAAAACAGGAAGGCCAGTTGGCAGGGCAAAGTGCAGAGCGACTACATGAGAGGCTGCACAGGGAATAGTCCAACACAGCAAAGAGCATCAAGGCCAGTGTCCATGGCAAAGTGCAGAGTGAGTACATGAGAATCTGCACAGGGAATAGTCCAACACAGCAAAGAGCAACAAGGCCAGTGTCCAGGGCAAAGTGCAGAGTGAGTACATGAGAGGCTGTACAGGGAGTGTGCACGACTGTACCCTTCCATGGGCAGCAACATAGTCAGGGGGGTAACAATGGGCAGTACAGTGCCACCTGTGTGAAAGACAGGCGTGTGAGGGGGACTACCACTTAGACTTGACTGTCAGGCGGATTTGGAGCTTGCTGTGTGGCGGCGACATTTGGAGCACTTGACTGGGGAGAGAGCGGCCCAGGTTAGGTAGTGCTATCAGTGGCTTGGCAAGCCAGAGGGCTGCTTGGACCAGGTGGTGTAGTGGCATGTGGAGGTGGAGTCAAGCAGACCTGAGACACAGTGTGGGTGATAGATGTTTGAGGGGTGCCTTTCCACTTCTTGGGGATTCGAAAAGGCTTCCCTGTACTGGGATTAATGGAAAGTGGTGTGGACATAACAGGCACACACACCAACAAAGCTGCATCAGGTGCAGACACTGGCACCCCCTCTGGGGATGTGCTGGATCGAGCGAAACGCTTCGCCTGGCTTCGCCTTTGACCCTCCTTCCCCTGTTTGCCAGGTGTAACCCCTACAGTGCCCTGATTCTCTGGGCTTGGTATGGGAGTCGAGGTGGTGGGTGAATCTGCCTTGGAGCCCTTCTTAGGTGTACCCTTGCCATGCACCACTTCCCCAGTGGGCACAGAAACTGCATGCCCTCTCTTTGTGAGATGCTTTAGGGACAGGAGAGTCGTTAGCTGGGGTTGCCTCTGAGGCGGATGTATGACGTTACCACGCATACTTTTAGCACGCATACCTTTACAACGCAATTTTTACAACGCAGGATCCATTACAACGAAGTACCATTACAACACATTTTTTTACAACGCAAATACCTTTACAACGCATACCATTACAACGTAAGTATAGGTAAGTATATAATATTTTTTTAAATGTAAGTTATTAAATGTAATATAATTTAATTTTATTTAATTTTAATTTAATTTAATTTAATTTTTTTAAAAACCCAAACCTAGCCCTGAACACTAAAAATACCCCTTTACCCAAAAACTCAAACCTAGCCCTGAACCCTAAAAATACCCCTTTACCCAAAAACCCAAACCTAGCCCTGAACCCTAAAAATACCCCTTTACCCAAAAACCCAAACCTAACCCTGAACCCTAAAAATACCCCTTTACCCAAAAACCCAAACCTAGCCCTGAACCCTAAAAATACCCCTTTACCCAAAAACCCAAACCTAACCCTGAACCCTAAAAATACCCCTTTACCCAAAAACCCAAACCTAGCCCTGAACCCTAAAAATACCCCTTTACCCAAAAACCCAAACCTAGCCCTGAACCCTAAAAATACCCCTTTATCCAAAAACCCAAACCTAGCCCTGAACCCTAAAAATACCCCTTTACCCAAAAACCCAAACCTAGCCCTGAACCTTAAAAATACCCCTTTACCCAAAAACCCAAACCTAACCCTTAACCCTTAAAATACCCCTTTATTTTACGAAATGCGTTGTAAAAGTACATGCGTTGTAAAAGTACTTGCGTTGTAATAGTATCCGTTGTAAAAGTATGCGTTGTAAAAGTTTTTGCATGGTAAAAAATTCGTGGTAATGGTATTGCGTGGTAAAAATGCGTGGTAAAGGTTGCATACCCTCTGAGGCATGTGAGCCTGACGTCTGCTTCTTTGCTTTTTGAGCCTTGCTTTTGCCTGACGGGCTTTTGTCTTTGCATTCTGGGGTGGCTTTGCTCTTCTGTGGGGATGGTGTCTCCGGGCGAGACCGCTTGGGTTGTTTCTGCTGTGTGCTTCGTGTGCTGTATGTTGACTGTGACGTATTTGAACCATGGTCACTATCATCAGACGTGGCCACTACATGGGGAGTGGAGAAAGGCCCTGGAGCAGGAATGGGAGTATGTGCCTGTTGAAGGGCAGACATCACTGTGGACGACAAAGCCTGGACAGTATGGTGCAGCCCACCCACGTCGGAATGTATGCCCTCCATGTAAGCAACCACCTGGGCTAATTTTTTGTCATGGTCAATGAAGGCATTGAGGAGAGCTGTCTGGCCCACACACAGCTGGCACAAAATCTCCACAGACTCAGCACTGAGGGCAGCATAGGGGACAGGGGCATCGGTGCCAGGTGTGGAGGAAACTCATCCCCTCTTAGTTACCCGGACACGGACAGCACCAGAGGAAGTGGCTGGGAGGCTGGGCACTGGCCGCTGTGTGGTTGAAGATGATGCAGAGTCTTCATTCCCTGTGCCTGCCAACATGGATGCATCACTGCTGGCATCAGATGATGTGGTACTTTGCGTCTCAGGCTGTGATTCCTCCTGCAGACTCAGGTTCCCCTCTGAGGCGCTGGTGACATCTGTGTCACTGGGCTCCTGTGCAGCTGTAGTGCTAGTCTTACCCCCACTGGTGTCCGGCTCCTGTCCCTCCTTGACCACTGGTGAATCTGCATGAGAGAGAGATGCAGGGTCAAGTTCGTGGCAGCAACAGAACAAACCAATGCAATCAATTCTGTACAAAAGAGGACCAAATCGACATGAGGCACACCACACTCTGCAATCACATTGCTGCAACTCACTACATAGACCCCAACAGTGCATGTAACCCTGATTAACAGTCATGACTGAGCTATGTGATGGCCACTCAGCACAACACCCTGCCTGTGGCTGTAGTCTACCAAACACACAACTACCTCTGCGCACACCTAGGGACATGATGGGGCACACCACTTGTTGCCACTGACAGACCTTGATGGAACAGGAGGGGACAACACAGACACCGATTACAACTTGACAGTCCACAACGGCAAAGAGCCCATGCCAACCACCATGTTGTACTCTTGGGGCCCAAAGACTGGGGCACATTGTTGTCAGATATCTAGGCCTCAACTTTCTGGGTGCATGCAATGGACACATTGATGAAGTCACACTCAGATTGGGAACACTGCTGTTCACTCCCAATGTGATTCTCCCGACCAACTCAATGCTGAAGAAACCTGAAGAGCACAACTCAGACTGCAATGGGAATGCACAGCATGGAGAATTACCTTTGTAAGAACCTTTTGTGCAAATGCATGACACTGGCACCCAGCCCAGCAGTCACTTACATGACACTGCACCACTCCAACAACATCACAGAGGCCAGTGCCGGCACAGGCCCTGTATACAAGCAGCTGCTCCCAGCCAAAGTCTTCTTCCCCAAATACTCACCCCTGCCTTGCTGCTGATGCTCCTTCAGATGTGCATCCAGCTCAGACTGAGTCACCGCCGAGATGCGGCCCATCAGTGGTGTCATGCTGCACCGTGCCAACCGCCCAGTGCGAGGAATCAGCCCCAAGTTCATCTCTGCCACATTCATTGCCAGCCAGCTGATGTCGTCCCACCACTTGTGGCAGTAGGTGCGCCGTCGGTTGGAGACCCCCAGAGCTCACACCTTTGCTGCAATGGCCCTCCACATGGCCTTACGCTGGTGTACCTTCAGCTGCAGGCATGGGAGACAAGCAGGGGCGAAATGATCAGTGACACAGTGGTGTGTACCGACATCTACCAGTACAGGAGCAAGATGCAAACTCATTACAAATTCTAAGATATATCCATCCTACACTAGGGTATATCTCACAAGGGACATCAGCATGGGATTACCTGATGTGCTTGCATGCAGTTGTGAGGGGAACACAGCCCCTGCACATCTCACACACATGCAGGATGCCAGCACTGAAACCCCTAAGTGGCTTGCACACATGTCCAGTCCTTTGCATGTCTGGGCAACACATACATCACATATCAACCTGTGTATGGAGGTGGACTCACTGTGTCCAAGACTGTGCAGCACTCAATGTCCCTGCCCTGTGGATCTATGAGTATGTCATGTGTGTGGCATTGAGGGACATGGACTCACAAACAGGGAAACCTGTGACATTGGGACACACACTCCTTCCCCCTGGAGACAGCATGTATATCAGTGTATGACACAACCCCACACCCTCAGGCATATACTGCATAAGTCCAACTAAATGTGTGCCCCCTGCCCTACACCTCCGCTTTTGATGACTTACCACGACATTTGAGGCACCATACAGCCTTGGGTACTGTGTAAGCACCTCGTCCACCAGGACCTCCAGCTCCTCGCTTGTGAATGGACTGGCACAGATCTTCTCTGTCCTTGCCATCCCTGTGGACATGGGACATCTGTGGTGGAATTGGGTGGTAAGGGGTCTCAGGCACCAGTACCTGGAGGCAGCAGCAGATGAGGGGTCTCAGGCAGCAGTCCCTGGAGGCAGCAGCAGATGAGGTGTCTCGGACTGCAGTCCCTGGAGGCAGCAGCAGCAGGTCAGAGGTCTCTGGCAGCAGGCTATGTGAGCAGTGGAAATGTGAGGCTCCCTCCCACACATATATAGCCCCCTGGGTTCGTTTCAAAGGTGCCAAGCTTGCAGCAATTGGTTGTCCAGGTCTGCCTCATTCAAAAGCATCCAATGACCACCTCTGCGGTTGTGGAGAGCGGATACCGTGATTTTCAAAATTGCCTCATGCCACCGCAATCATCATTCCCATTGGCTCTAGGGCATGCTTCATGGCAGTGACACACCGCAAGGGCCTGGTGTGCGCTACCGCGATGGTGCATCTTTCAAAAGCATCCAATGACCGCCTCCGCGGTTGCGGAGCACGCCTACCGCGATTTTCAAAATTGCCTCATGCCACCGCAATAATTGTTCCCATTGGCTCCAGGGCATGCTCCATGACAGTGCCACACCATCGGAGACAGGCGGTAGCTACCGCGATTTGGGTGGCGGAGCATGTCTACATGCCCATGACGACCGCACTTGTGTGAATGGGGGGTACTGGTGACCCACTGCCGGGGACCGGCGGTAGCTACCGCGATTTGGGTGATGGAGCATGCCAACCGCCATTTGGGCATGTCTACATGCCAATGACTACCGCACTTGTGTGAATGGGGGGTGCTGGTGACACACCGCCGGGGACAGGCGGTAGCTACGTGATTTGGGTGCCATACAATGGCAATGGCCATCAGGTACACATCCACAGTGCACACTGGCCACATGGTCAATGGCAGATCATTGTGCACACAATGCAAATGTTCCAGTGAATCCACTGGTGACTACACATGCCATGTTTGTGTATGTGTGTCGTAGATTGGCCTGTACTCCCTCACATGTCACATACGAGATTTGATGGTCGATGAGGCAGGACAATGTAGTTGTGGACTCTACAATGTGTACACATGTCAATGTGTTGACTTGTAGTGTTAGTCACGGCAATGCTTGTCTCACTGTATGAAGTAGTCACTTGCATGGCCTCTTATGTCTGCTCATACACACAATTGTCATTTAAGCGCCAACTGTGGTCATTGTGTTGTGGATGTGTGCCAGGTAGAAATGATGCATTAAGGTGTGACAGGTACAGCAGCCAAGTACGAGCCAGTGGTGTTAATTTGTTACACAGTTGCTGGATGCCATGCTCCCAGGCGTGCACATGTGAAATGGGGCCATATCACAATGTACATTCACATTGACCTATGTGGTGTTTGAGGTACTTGTGTATTGTAATTAGAGAGGTGTGCCCTTTGTGTAGCTCAAACGTCCACACATGTAAGGTGGTGTGTCACTCAATTTTTGAGTCAGTATTTGTTTTACACAGTGTCATCCAGAACGTGATATGCTGTGCACATCTCATGATGTATTGCATTGACATGTGTCCCCTTTCATCTCAACTAGGAGGAGGCCAAATTTGCTTCGTCACTTGACAGTGCTTGAGGACATGGAGGATGTGGCGATCATCCACAAATTCCGTCTTGATAGAGCCACCCTGAAAACTCTTTGTGATATGTTGGAGCCCCACCTGCAGCCTCACCAGACATATCCAACTGCTTTCACCCCAACTTATAAAGCGATGGCAGCCCTCCATTTTTTTGCCACTGGATCATACCAGGAGACAGTGGCCAGCGATGGTGGGATGTCTCAACTGATGTTCAGCATGGTGCTGCGTGATGTTCTGTCCGCCATGATGATATACAAGGACAGATATATCCATTACCTCAGGGGTGCTGATTTGCCAGCTGTGAAGGGAGACTTCTATCCCCTTGGGCAAATCCCCCATGTTGTTGGTGCCACTGATTGCTCACATGTCTGTTTTGTGCCACCACAGGCAAGAGAGCACATATTCCGGAATCGCAAACATTACCACTCCATTAATGTGCAAGTGGTATGCCTGGCAGATATGATCATCTCGCATGTGTGTGCCAGATTCCCAGGCTCATCCCATCACTCCTACATCCTGCGGAGCAGCATTGTGCCCCGACTGATGGCTAATCTGCTTCCAGAGTGTGCATGGATTGTGGGTGAGTATGCCTAGTCGTATGATATGCTGGGTGTGTGACCTGCTGCCCTCTGCCTGTGCAACATTGCAATTTCTATTTGTCATACCTAGGTGACTCTGCATATCCCAACCGTCCATGGCTGTTGATCCCACTGCTAAATCCCAGGACCCCGGCTGATGTCCGCTACAATGAGGCGCATGGGAGGACACGTCGTGTGGTGGAGCATTCTTTTGGTCTGCTGAAGTCACGTTTCTGCTGCCTGGACAAAACCGGAGGTGTACTGGCATACTCGCCCAGGAAGGTGTGTCAGATTGTAGTGGCATGCTGCATGCTCCACAACCTGCCCATTTGCAAGAGATTTCCCTTCTCCTGGATGATGATGAGGACCCAAGGCCCCTGCCTGCACAACAACCTGAGTCCAGTGATGAGGACAGTGGAGAGGAGGAAGGTGGTGACATGATTCAAAAGCTCCTCATCCGCTACTTCACTTGAAGGTGGGTGACGATGTACAACATACCCTTTGTCTGGTGATATTGCTTTTGTCGTGAAGGGGTATGTGCGAATTGTAACAACAGCCAGTTGTAAACTCAGCAGTGGGTGGATATGCTACTGGGACATGTCATTTGTGAACGTATGCGTGACGTGTATGTTGACACTTGTTGCCCATTGTGACGTCTGCATGTTGGCTTATGTAGGTGGTAGGTGTTGTGTAATGTCTGTGATGCCACACTCACATCAGTGATTTTTGTTCTGTTGTGTTTCCCTAGGTGGCTTGAAGTTATCCTTTCCTACATACAGTACATACTCCTGATACATTGTGGACATGTTGAAGACTGTTCATTCTGCACTAAAGACAGAGGTGACACAAAAAATTTGTGTAAGGTATTTTATTTCCAAAGTTGACATGTGAGGGGGGGAGGATGTACATTTACATTTAGGAGGTGTTGGAGCAGCGAGTTGACAGTCATGCTAAATGAGATGAAAGAGTAGTTACCATATTGATGTGGTGACCCAGTCCAACAGACAGATGCCATTCACAAGGCAGTGTGGGGAAGGATAGTCCAAACAGTCAATGCAGTGGTGAAGAGGGTTGCCATCAGGGCTGGGTCTGTGACTGGCATTTGGCAGATGCTATGCCTCCAGACATTCCCAGGCTCTTCTTAGGACGGTCCCTTGGTCACCTGGCAGGGGTGGACCCTGCTG
Organism: Lissotriton helveticus; assembly: GCF_964261635.1. Taxonomy (NCBI): domain Eukaryota; kingdom Metazoa; phylum Chordata; class Amphibia; order Caudata; family Salamandridae; genus Lissotriton; species Lissotriton helveticus. The sequence goes on from NC_136070.1 coordinate 546,518,660, forward strand.
TAGTGCCAGCGGTGTCTGAGGACTCACCCCTCTCTGTGGCCGCAGGGGAGGATGGTGAACTGTGATCCTGCGGCCCACCAGAGGGAGGTAGAGGTGTTGTTTGTGGCGCAAGCCTGTCCCTAAGTAACGCCACTTGCTGGCCCATGAGATCCACCATTTGTCCAATGCGGGTGTCGATGGACCTCATCAGCAGGATGAGCTCGCGTAACAGGTTGTCTGACCGGCCACTTTGTCCCTGGGTCTGTTCGTATGCCCCAAGGACTCTGGTGATGTGTTCAGGGATGGGGTCCCAGCCTCTTGGTGTCTTGGGGTGACCCTGGCCCTCCCACCTACCCTGCTGCCATGGTCCTGCCGCCATGGTCCTGCCGCCTCACCACTGTGGGTCCCCGCACACTCTCCCTGCCAGCCTCAGTTGGTGGTGTGGGGTGGTCATCCTCTGTGACAGGGATGGTGTTGCAGGTGGCACTGGTGGTGGTGGTGGTGGACGTACAGGCCATAACAGCAGGGGTCTGCTGCGTAGTTGGTGTTGCATCAGATGTGGTGGTGGGGAGGATGGGGTTCTAGGACCTGTTGCTCCCTGGCACACCAGATGGGCCGGCCTCGAGCTCATCGTCCTGAGAATCCTGGGAGTCTACATCCGAGAGTCCATGTACCGGGGGGAGACTGGCTCTGCAGGTTGCTGGTGTTGTCCTCTGCAGTAAGTTCTTGGTCACCTGTGGATTAGATGGGAAATGGCCGTTGTGGTGCACTCCGCAAGCTTTGTGTTAGCTGTGTGTCATCCACTGTTTCTACATTACACAATTTACTGGTCATCACATTGTTTGCTATGTGCACTACTGTGCCTCATAACATGATGCAGTGTACTTGCATTACTAGTCCATGGTGTGAGCTATCATTGCATACCATGCAAATCATGCTAAATTCATGTTCACATGGAACTGTTTCCATGTAGGCACCAGCACAACATGTTTTCATTGTTGACCCCTTGTTGATTTGTCTAACCTGGCAGACGTCACATCTGGACATTGTATCCTCCTGCATACCTTTGTCCTGTCATGTGCATATCTATATTTCTACCGCCACACATTCTTTTTCATTTTTGAAATGGTCCTTGTTGGTTGGGCCCCGTGGCGATGCACTAATCAGTGAGTGCTGTGCATGATTGTGCCCAGTCTTTCTTGTACATGTGCATTGATGTGTTACACTTTAGCAGCTATGACAGTTTCCTTTGCTTACCTGTGTGCACACTGTGCGTGGCAAGGGGGGTCAGTGTGCATATTTGTGCAATGAGAGTGCTGGTGTTGTCATATGGCACCATTTCATTTTCACTTAGCAGCCTTTAGACCCTCTGGTACTTTTCTAGTTCACCATTTCTTTTGTGACAAATGTGTGGGTACACGTATTGGCTACTTACCGGTTACGTGTTCACATTTGGCTTTGTGAGGTGGCACATCTGTGTGTGCATGGAGGATGATTACATTCTGCTCAGTGTTATCATGAGACAGAATAATATGTCTACCTACCTAGTAATTTGCTTGGGGTGGTACATTTTATACCACATACATCTCTGTGGTATGGAGAGATCCATCCTGCTGTACTAGGGGACAAGTGTACATGGTGGGAGTAGTGGTAGAGGCCTCCCACCCCAGACACCCCTCCCAGTGAAGATGACTACCTACCTGTAAGTTTGATAAGGGTAATGTAATGGCTGACACATGCTTGTGGGTGGGGTGGGGGATTGCTCCATCCTGCTCAGGGGTGGGACACGGGGGACTGTTGGGAGTTGCAGTGCAGGCCTTCCACACACACTCACCCCTTCCTGGGAAGATGGCTACCTACCTGTTAGGTGAAGGTGAACAATGCAATGGCTACCATATGCTTCCGGGTGGGGGGAGTGCTCCATCCTGCTCAGGGGTGGGACAAAGGGGACTGTTGGGAGTTGCAGTGCAGGCCTCCCACACACACACCCCTTCCTGAGAAGATGACTACCTACCTGTTAGGTGCAGGTGAACAACGCAATCGCTACCACATGCTTCTGGGTGGGGGGAGTGCTCCATCCTGCTGAGTGTTGGGAAAGGGGACCTGGTGAGAGTTGTATTCTAGGCCTCCCACCCCCAAACAGCCCTCCCTGGGAAGATGGCTACCTACCCGTTAGGCCATTTGATGTACTGCAATGGCTTCCAAGTGCTTCTGGGTGGGAGAGTGCTCCATCATGATGGGGTGTGGGACAGGGTGCATGGTGGGAGTAGTGGTGCAGGCCTCCCACAAACACCCTCCCAGTGAAGATGGCTACCTACCAGTTAGGTAAAGGTGAACAACGCAATGGCTACCACATGCTTCTGGGTGGGGGAGTGCTCCATCCTTCTGAGGGGTGGGAAAGGGGGCCTGGTGGGAGTTGTAGTGCAGGCCTCCCATCCCCAAACAGCCCTCCATTAAAAGATGGCTACCTACCCGTTAGGTCGTTTGGTGTACTGCAATGGCTTCCAAGTGCTTCTGGGTGGGGAAGTGCTCCATCCGGATGGGATGTGGGACAGGGTGCATGCTGGGAGTTGTGGTGCAGGCCTCCCGTAAACACCCTCCCAGGGAAGGTGGCTACCTGCCTGTTAGGTGAAGGTGAACAATGCAATGGCTACCACATGATTCTGGGTGGGGGGAGTGCTCCATATTGCTCAGGGGTGGGAAAGGGGGCATGGTGGGAGTTGCAGTGCAGACCTCCCACACACATACACCCCTTCCTGGGAAGATGGCTACCTACCTGTTAGGTGAAGGTGAACAGTGCAATGGATACCACATGCTTCTGGGTGGGGGGGAGTGCTCCATCCTGCTCAGGGGTGGGAAAGGGGGCATGTGGGAGTTGTATTGCAAGCCTCCCACCCCCAAACATCCCTCCCTGGGAAGATGGCTACCTACCTGTTAGGTCGTTTGGTGTAATGCAATGGCTTCCAAGTGCTTCTGGGTGGGGGAGTGCTCCATCCTGCTCAGGGGAGGGACAAGGGGCATGGTGGGAGTTGTAGTGCTGGCTGCCTGTACACATGCCACCATGTTAATGGTGGTGGCTATGTTTGGGGTGAATGGAAGTGGGTGAATGTTGGATCTGTGAGCCATGTTTTTGTGAGTGTGTGGTGCAGATGAATGGGATTTGTTCTAGGTGTTGTAGCTTAGTTATTGTGCAAGAAAGTATATATCAGTGTGGTGGTAGTCATTTGTTTGTACTTACCAGCCTCCACTCCCCCAGCTACTCCTGTGAGACTCTCGGGATGCAGTATGGCAAGCACCTTCTCCTCCAATGGTGTGAATGTTTTTTTGGGGAATGGGAGGGCCACTGCCAGTCCGGTTAGCCAGCTCCCATTTCTTGCTTCTTCTCTCTTTGACAACCCTCTCCAGATCAAGCCACCGCGTCATGATCTCCTTCTTGGATCGCGGGGTGGTCCCTACTGCATTGACCCTTTGGACTATCCTAGCCCACATTTGTGTCCTTGTGGCTAATGGTGTCTGTTGGACCAGGATACCAAACAGTTGTGGTTCCACTCTGACTATCTCATTTACCACGACTGTCAACTCACTCTGTGAATTTGGGCATTTTGTGTGTTGCCATGGTGTGTGGTATGCAAAGTGTTTGTGGGTGCAGGGGTGTGAGGGGTAGGGGTGGTGTGTAGTGTGTGTTATGTGCTGGGGTTAGTGGTACAGGTGTGGTAGAGATGGTGGTGGTGGTGTGTATGTGCTGTATTCTTTTGCCTCTCCTCTCAGATCTGGTGAATGCCCTTCTCTTATGGAGTGTTGCAAAGGATTGTGGTCAGGGAAGGGGCTAGTTTTATACTTAGCTATGTGGGTGTGTCCAAATGGGGTATTCCTGTCAGGTGTGTTGTCCTGAGAATTGTATATTTATTTTTGGCATGTGTTTGTGTTATTGGGATGTGTTTTGTGTATTTGGGGGCATGGCTAGTTTGCGCAGTGTTTGGCCTTATTGTGGGGTTTTTGCATCGTCCGCCATGTTTTCCACGGATCGACCACAGCGGTGGCTATGCTGCAGCTCTTCCGCTGGTTCTACCATTTATTCCAGTGTGCGACCGCGGCGGTCGGACACAGCGGAATGTACCGCGGGACCATCAGGGATATCCTAATTTCCCATGCGGTGTCTCCGCTATGCTTGCGGCGGTTTGTTGTTTTTCCGCTGCGTTTCCGTCCACCGCGGTCAGATTTTTTACATCACCGCCCGCTACGGGCGTTTTTTCTCCGCCCGATTTTTGGCAGATGATCCTAATTTGACCGCCGGTTTTTCCACGGTCCCGGCGGGCTGTTGTTTTTCGCTTCTATGGCTGTCGGGGTGATTTTCGGACCGCCATCCTAATTGGCCCCTTAGCGTCGACGCGTTTGTTTGGTATCTTATCGGTTTACACCATCTTTTTCAAGACAATTCCATAGACTCTCATTCTGTTTATTCTTAATGAGTGCAACAAAACAAGTGACCTGTATATAAAAAAACACAATTACTTAAAATATTCATAAAAGGACACTCCTTATGTTGCCCAGATAATCAGTGATATTACAAATAGACAAATTAATACAAAGTTACAACATTAGGGGGCATATGTAGGTAATATCTATTATCTGATTCTAAAATACCTAATTTTACCGATTCTGTATTTCAGAATCGGTAAATAGTATGTAGGTAATAATTTGGTAAATTTGACCGATTTGGTAATATTCTGTATTACCGAATCGGTATTTACCGATTCGGTAATTCCTTTTCATTCCTATGGACGTGGAGGCCCATAGGAATGAATGGGAAGCCATTCACTATTATCGATTCGGTAAATACAGAGTCGGTAATAGTGGGAACATATTCAAGGGTACCAGGGTGTCACATTGACACCTGGATGCACCCCTGAATAGTGCATGGGTGCACATGTGGCAAACATAAATGCCCTAAGGGCATGTATGTCTGCCACATGGCACTGAATAAAAAGCAAAAAATTGCTTTTTTAAAAGAAATTCGTTATTAACTAATAGTTGGTGGTAAATAACGAATCCTTAAATGTAAGAAGCACTCACTTGAGTGCTCCCTACATTACAGATTTGGTAATTTACCGAATCGGTATTTTAAGAATTCGGTAATTTACCGATTTCTTAAATTACCGATTCGGTAAATTACCGAATCCTGAAATGTGGCCTCCTACATCTGAAAAGCCTAATACCGGTCGGTAACGGCTGAAATTCGGTAATTTCGGCCATTACCGACCGGTATTAGGCTTCCTACATCTGGCCCTAAATAAATAAAAAATCTATTAAAACAGTTATGATTGCCTAATTGCATGATGGCACAACCCATAAATCCCTTTATTTCACATTCAAATCCATAATAACATACTCTTTTGTCCACATCTTAACGTTATAGACGCCTAAGATTAGGTCTTGTCATAAATAAATAAAGATGGCCCACAATGCCTGTGAAGAAAACAACATAAAAGTAGTAAACAGAGGGTTCATGAGCAACCTTGATTGGGGTCACACGGACATGGTCTTCAACATGTATGGGCATTTTTTTTAATATACTGCTAAGCACTGCATTTTCTATTGTATATTTCAATTGTGATAGTATTCTCCTACGGGCCATGTTTAAAAATGTGCAGAAATGTTGGCTAAGTTTCAACACATATCAATTATTTTCTGTTGTATTTAAAGATTTAGATATTTTTCTCCCCCACAGTTATTTGGGTAAATTCATGCAAAATGTTGTATTTAATGCAAATTTGTCACATATGAATGTAATGCATCTTAAAGACTAGGGTGCATTCGGGTGGCTTGGGCTTCTTGATTTTCTGCTTGACCACACTCTGCTTCTGGGTGAATCACTTTTTCTTCCAGTGACTTACATTATTGGTATATGAAAATGGATAATAGAAAATGTTAAAATAAGAGCTGCACATGGTACTGTCCAAATCACAATGCTCCCATTCACAACTTTCTGGTCTCTGCAATCTGGTCTCCTCTTGACCCTCATCACAACATATGCAGGCCTAATATTTGAGATGCACCAGCTACATAAACAAAATGATCATTGCAAAGCCCTCCACTGCTTCCTGCAGCTTTGTCTGGGCTCGATCAATTCTCTACAAAACTATATTTATTTATCATCTCCCTCTCTCTTAAATTCTCCTCCACCCCAGTGGAACTTGCTGAACAAATACAGAACTCACCCTTTCTCACTCAAAAACTCACACTTGAGATTTACAAATTGGTATATATTTTGTCTGCTAAATATTAGGAAATTTAGGAGTTAAGACAGCCCAAGACCCCTCTGGGCATACAGCTGACAGAGTTGCTATCAAGGGATCAGTATCAAGCTTTAACTCCATCAATCTGCATAATATGTGATGGCTATACAGTCAGAGAGGTCTCTAGTACATGGGTATGCATGCTGCAAAGTTATACAACTGTGTGCAGTCTCTGACAAATACACCATTTACAGAGTTTAATATATGCCCAGTATATTCAGCAGGTCTCTGATATATGCAAAGAGTGCGCAGCTGCAGGCCTTTTGACAATATGTAGGCCTTCAACATGTATCAGTTGTCTGATAAATGTGTTGTTAATGCCTCAGACTGTGTCTGCATGAAATACATATAGCAAATAAAATGGCATAGTGAGTCTACGCTCACCCCTGACATCTGTTGTGATCTGCAGGGGACAAATTTGAATCTAGCATGGCCAAGTCAGTCTCCCATCTTTCCTAGGTCAATCAAATGACTACAAGTATTTTGAGTAACCAGAGTACATATTACTTACAGCAAGTAGTCTCTTTAGAAAACAGGAATGAAACACTATATAAGAGTAAGATCTTATTATTATTCCACATCAGAGCACGATCCATATATGACAGACATTTATATTGTTGTGTATCTGAGCTTTACATTTTATGAGTATATCAGATGCCTGCATACTGTGCATACACATGTGTAAACAACAACCTAGGCAGACATAATGCTTGTCGAACAAATATTCCATGGGCAAGGGACCATTCTCAAAAATTAAGGTGAAGACAATTTTTATTGGCAACACATCAATAATTCATAAAAGACAGTTACAAAATATTTGAGAAAAATGGAGAGTTAATAAAAATAGTCCAAAAGAACTATAATGGATTAAGAATACATAAGACAGTCACTATGCACAAAAAACAATTAAAAAAAATTACATGATATACACAACAAATATACATGGCACAAAAGTAATTAATCTCGACGCGCATTTCGGCGACCAGCGCCTTCTTCAGGACAAGCCACACAGTAACTTTAATCTTTTTAAAATAAAGGTTGCCAGATCATATTACTTCCAATCGGGATAAAAAGAGAATGTCGGTGATTGACATTAGCGGTGTGAACTCCTGATTTCTTTTCTGTTCAATTTCTTTATTATAGATGAGATGGTCTAAGACAGGATGATGATGGTCATTGTCTCCGAAAGCCAAAATCTAAAGGAAATTAATGTTCCTTTCAATAGGGATACAGGCGATAAATCATTCTGGTGGCTGTATCAAATTTATTTTAAATGGAATGCTGCTTTGATAAAGTCATAAGTCGATGTGACAGTCTGTTTAGAAGAGCAGAAAAATGTTGCCGCCGCACTTTTTCTAAAACCGGAGTCTCACTGTGCTAAGATAAGGATATAGATCACATCAGCGCGATAACGAATTGATACTAATTTGTTATCCTGTTCAACAAGACGCGAGATCACCGCTCCGCTTGCCAAGTAACCGCACTGATGTGATCTATATCCTTATCTTAGCACAGCGAGACTCCGGTTTTAGAAACAGCGCGGCGGCAACATTTTGCTACATCTCCCTCCATGATTGTTCATTATCAAAAATCACCCTAAATAGTTAAAATGAGGTACCGCCTCTAATGTTTCCCCGTCTAGTGTGTATCTCAGTCTCTTCCTTTTATCACTACCTATTACCATGATGTAGGATTTGGCTTAATTTACGTGCAGGTTCCGAATTGTGCATAAAATCTGAGTATTGGGTAATAAGATTTTGTAGTGCCATGGGTGTCCTAGCCAATATAACAGCATCATCTGCATAGAGGAGAAGAGGGAGGGCAGTGAATGAGACTAACGGAGTGTCCTTCACAACCTCAGTCAAAACCTCGCTTAATTTGTTAATGAAGAGGGCGAACAGAAAGGGTGCCAGGACGCAACCTTGCCTGACTAGTGACTAGTAGTAATAAATCGTAAATGTACACATAACAAAAGGAGTATAATACACAATTAATACCAACAGCAATAGAAAAAAGTGCTGTTTTAAAAATAGGAAAAAAAAGTCCTACAACTCTTTCAATGAAAATACTTTGACCCGGAAATAGCCAAAACGGATGTTAAAACAAGCTAAAATAAAAAAGGTACGAAAATTAACATAACAAAATATTTTTTTATATTGTCACACACCATTAAAAACACAAAAAAATATTAAACAGAAAACATTGCTTTCAAATAACGTTGCAGACCACAAAACGTATAAAAGGAGCCAGCCACCATTTTTAAAATTGTAGTTACCTGATTACCATAGACTGCACGCCGGATTATACTTTCCAAAAGCTACTCTTGGAAAAAAGCCAACTAAAACTCAAAAAAGTACAAACTATAGAAATATATAGCTAGTTAACAATTTTTTGAAATGCAAATATTGTAAAGTCAAACATATTTTTCAGTTTGTTTCAAAACTTTACAACCTCCAAACAACTTGACTGAATAGACTATTTTGGACAATATATATCAAAAGTAAGTCACCACAGTTTTTTTCCTACAGGATGGTAGAATAATTAAAACTTACTTTTCCTTCTCCAAAGAGTGTTTGCCTCAGAGAAAATGCTGGATGGTGTTTAGGTTAAAATAACTATTCCTACGCCAAAAGATACTTGCCAAAGAGACAGTGCTGGATAGAGTTTAGGTTAAAATACCTATTCCAACTCCAAAAGATGCTTACCTAATAGTGCTGGATAGTGCTTAGGTTAAAATGACTATTCCAACTCCAAGAGGTGCTTGATTCTAAAAATATACAGGACAGTAGAATTAAAAATTACTATTCCTACTCCAAAGAGTGTTTGCCTCACAGAAAATGCTGGATAGTGTTTAGGTTAAAATAACTAATCCTACTCCAAAAGATACATGCCTAAGAGAAAGTGCTGGATAGTGTTTAGGTTAAAATAACTATTCCAACACCAAAAGATGCTTGGCTAATAGAAAGTGCTGGATAGTGCTTAGGTTAAAAGTACTATTCCAACTCCAAGAGATGCTTGATTCTAAAAATATGCAGGATAGTAGTATGTTAAAATTACTAATCCAACTCCAAAGAGTGTTTGCCTCAGAGAAAATGCTGGATAGTGTTTAGGTTAAAATAGCTATTCCTACTCCAAAGGATACTTGCCTAAGAGAAAGTGCTGGATAGTGTTTAGGTTAAAATAACTATTCCAACTCCAAAAGATACTTGCCTAATAGAACGTGCTGGATAGTGCTTAGGTTAAAATGACTATTCCAACTCCAAGAGATGCTTGATTCTGAAATATGCCGGATAGTAGTATGTTAAAATTACTAAGTATTACTACTCCAAAAGATGTTTGCCTGAGAGAAAATGCTGGATAGTGTTTAGGTTAAAATAACTATTACAATCCAAAAGGTGTTAGATTCACAAAATGTGCATGATACTGCTATATTTATATTACTATACCTACTCTAAAATATGCTTAACTCCAAGAAAATGCTGGATAGTGATGAGATTAAAAGAAATATTCTTACTCCAAAAGCTGCTTCTATAAAAAACATGCATAATATTAAAATGGTTAAACTATGATTCATACTCTAATTTTCTTTTTATATCAACAGATTATCACAATACATCACCAAAAGTAAACAACACCTCAACAAAGAAATCTCAAAATACACTGGACAACAGCAACATCATATTCCAAGGTAATGCTCTCAACTGCAACAAAGTAAGACAAATAAATACTGGATAGTGACAAGAATAAATGAACTATTCTTACTCCAAGAGCTGCTTTTTCCCAAAAACATGCGGAATATAAAAAAGTTAAAACTATTATTATTATTCTAATTTTCTTTTTATAGCACTAGATAACTTCAATAAAACACCAAAAGTCAACAACATCTCAACAAAAAATAACAAAATAGAGTGGACAGCAGCAAAACCATATACCAAGGTAATTCTATCAAAAATCTGTCAAAATGTATGTACTTTTATGATAATATCTATATCGAATAAAGTATTACAAACAAAACTATCAAATATAACAAACTTTACAAAAAAAACATACAAACACAAAACACATCATCAAGATTAAAAATGTCCAATGTTCATTCTTTTTCCAGCTTTCAAAGGTTCAAACAATACGAAAGAACTAAACAAAAGCAAGGTAATTTGCACATCAATAATTATTAACATTTTAAAACTGTACAGAATTTTTTTCCCAGACAATAATATGTTCTGTCACATAAAAATATATAACTGATAAATAAATGTATTATACTTGACTATAAGATATCCACAGAGAAAGACAAATGTAAGTATTAGCATAAAAAAGTTCTTTTTATAAATTAATAAAACATGATTGTACTGCTCCTTAACCAATCAAATGCTAATATATTTCTGAGATCGTATGTAAAAAAATATTAAAACAGTAAAATGTATTTTCTTTAATCTTTTACAGAACCCAAAACAACTAAAACTATCTAATTAAAGGAATAAACAACAAAAACTATTTTCTAAAGGTAAGATTAGAAAAACACAAACCAACTAATCTAAACAACTATGTTATTCTCACTAGGAACCTTCACCAATAAAAAACAGATACCTAATAAACTCTCTAAAAATTCTTTGTCCAGAAACACAGACAACACCAACTAATTTACCAACACCAAAGAACATTACAACATCTAATTGAAAGGTAAGATACATTGATTTATTTTCCTGAACAATGAACAATTTTTTCTTCCTCCCAATAAAGCAGAATTGTTTATGTTCAAATACAACAAAAACTAGAGATGTATCAAATTAAAAACAATAGCAAAATATAGTGAATGCATACATTATGAACTGTGAAAATAATAATATAAACATACTGTCATTTTCCCTCTAAACAGGTATACATCCCTAATTTTAAAATAAATAAAAAAATTTTATCTTCACAGGAATAAAATGGCAACACCATCCAAAGAAGCCAAATACATACAAAGCAAAAGAGGGAACGTACTGCTGAACCATGTTTATTGTAAGGAGAGACAGATGTCATTGGAGGTGTGTGCAATATTACTGAACCCATTTCACAGGCAGAGCGCTTACCCTTGGTGACACTTTTTTAAAAACAACAGACCATAACCACTCTGCCTCTGCAATGGAGATTGAAGTTCGTGAAAGAATAAATTAAATTAAATATATTGCATCCAACTTCAATGAACCATGTGGCTCACTTTTAAGGGAGGTATCACAACAAATACTCCCACATGTTGCAAGTAGTATGCCCACAATACCTCATTTGAGAAGAATTATACAACCTCAAAAACAGACAAGTAACCCACAAAGAGTAACACCTCATACATACTCTGACATTATGATTCCACCTGAACTCTCTATTACTTCTTCTAATGAACCTTTCCTATTGCATGATAACGAAAACCCTCAAAAAAGAATCTTAATATTCAGCACACCACAAAATTTAGTACAGTTAGAAAACAGTGATATTTGGATGATGGATGGAACGTTTAAAAGCACGCCCCATCATTCAACCAAATATACACTATACACGCATACATTAACAATACAGTAATTCCCTTAATATACAGTTTACTGCCTGATAAACAATACTCAACATACACTGAATTTTTATCAGTGATAAAATCAAAACATCTAACAAAAGCCCTAGAAAAGTAATAATTGACTTTGAAATATCTATGATTAATACATTTACAAAAACATATCCAGAAACCCAAATTCAAGGATGATTTTTTCACTTTTCTCAGGCATATTGGCGCAAACTTAAAAAAACATCCTTAACTGAGGATTATATATCAGACAGTAAACTACAGTTTGAACTTAAAAAACTAACTGCCCTTTGCTTTGTTCCTCCTGATAGTGTAGATGAGTACTACACCTCAATAACTGAATCTGAATATTTTACAGCAAATGAAGAAAAATTGGCACCAATACTAAATTATTTTAAAGACATATGGATTGGCAAGTCAGGTCACAGAAGGAGACCATGTTTCCATGTGGACTGGTGGAAGTGGCTTCAGACTACCTGGATAATCTTGCACACATCCTACACTTTTAAAACACATTACTTTTAGTTGTCTGTTTTACCCTAAAACAACTCCAACTAATTCAATTGGCCATAATCAACAAATATTTCATTTAAACATTAAAATCGGGTCTTCTTACCTTCAGAATTCTTCTATCTTCAACTCTTGGATTTACATACCATCCATTTCTTCACCAAGAGTCCTTTTATTCTTTAATCCATAGTAAATAACAAATAATCCATGTGAAAAATCCATTACTCAATGAAAATGATGTTAATATGCACACTAAAATAAGTGCATACATCAAAAACCGCGCCCAATAAAAAAATCCAGTAAATATTTTTTTTCGTACAAAAAACGCAACAAAATCCAACGATCCCATCCAATGATAATGCAAATCCAACTGCTTTTTGTAATCCTTCGAAATCCAAAATAAGGAAACCCAAGAAAAAAATCCCGAAAAGTATGTTTTTTGTAAATATCAAAAAACGCCACAAATTTCCAAAAATCATAACCCAAAATCCTGTAGAAAATAAGTTATTAGCACATCCAAAAGATATTACATTTTAAACAATGTATAAATACATCTAACTGCGAATATAATAAAAAATGTTGTTACTTATTAAACAACGTATCGCTAAACCAAAAAAGTACACATTTACAAACACTTTTGTTAAATTAAGTACCTAATATATATAACATCAAGTACCTAACTAACAAAAAGTATTCTAGAAAAAAACAAGACCCGACGTGGGCCTACTATGGCAACATGTAATGGCGGAAATCAATTCGTGAAAACACAACAAACCTACATAAAAAAAAATTACTAACTAAATATACCGCCCTCCTCTCTCCTTACAATAAACAATGCAACTACACAATGGTCATCATTAGGATGGCAGGCAGACTTTGTCTGCCCGCCATCCTGATGTAGAAAGGGACCGCCCGCCATAAGTGTGGTGGTCCCGTGGGGGTGATTAGGATGCGCACACCACACTGGCGGGCGCATCTTGCATTCGTGACATTGCGGCGTGCGGTGCTTTCAGCAATGCCTGCCGCAATGCCAAAAAGGCATGTTGTGCATTTTCATGCACAACGTGGCAGGCACCGCGTGATGCCTGCCATGTTGTGCATGAAACTGCAGGGGGTACCATAGGTACCCCCCATGTGTATCACCCACCCCACAACTTCCTGGGGGCCCGCTACGGACCTCCAATAGTAAAGACCGCATGCCTTTCCGTGGCAGCGTTGCCGCCGCAGAAAGGCAAATCCCCACATGCATCTTGATATGGATGGCGGTGTCTAACAGACACCGCCGCCATATTAAAACTTTTTCCGCCCGGTCGACTCATTGACCGGGCGGAAAACCGGCGGACGGCCTTTCCGTCTGCCGGGGTCCCCCCCGCCAAAGTAATATGGCGGGGGGAATGGCATGTGAGAGGGAAAGTATGTCGGGCGATCTGCCCAACATTCTAATGGGCTTCGAAGTATTTTAATAACGTAAATGTATCTTACCTTAACGCAGTTCTCCCTTGCTCCAGCAACACTCTCCGTAATGATGAAATTCACGTCTACGCGTCGACGTCATATATTTATGTAAAAATGAAAAAAGGACAATTTCTCTAATTGAAACCAATGGAAAAGTGTGAGAAACTTATTAGAAAGTGAATTATAAAATGTTACTATACTTAATAAAATGTAAAAATATTTTTATAAAATATAATCAAATATAATTGATTTGTTTATATTTTTTCTGAATTTATTACAACTATTCTAAAAATGATAAATTATCAATAAAAAATGAAAATGTATTTTGTCTCATTTATAAATTTAAATATATACATAATAATTTATTTTAATTTATTAATTATTTACATATTCTTTACATTGTTAGATATATATTATAATTCACAATTTTCTTTTAACAAAAATAACTTTTTACATTACAAATAAATACTTTTAAAATTAATAGAAAGCTAAATATAAATAAATAATGTTTTAGAAAAATAAACTATATATCAAAATAATTATTTTTTAACATCAAAATTAAATATTTACCTATATAATAATACCTGGGTATTTTTTAATTTCTTAATTAATAATATATATTTCTATAAATATATCCATATTCATTATAATAGTAGCATTATTATTAATACCAGAGTACTAATTTACTAAAAACTTTAGCCTAAACCTTAAAATAAAATTTAAAAATATTTCCCTAAAATAATATATTTACCAACAAATTTTTTTTTTTTTCCAAACCATTTTTATTGATATGAAAGCACAATAACATAGCACTTCAGCAAGTGAATAGTAACCATATTCATTGGCATTCCACAAAACAGTCATTTTGACAATCTTAACGGCCATATTCAGAATAGTCCCTTTTTGGCGAACAGTTTCTGGCATCAGTGACAGTGGTAGCCGAGTGTGGATACAGGATCAAATCCCCCGCTCACTCACCTCATTCCCCCCCCACCCAACCGTAACCTTCCCCAACTGTTCCTCCCTATCTCCTCCCTCAATACATCCCACCCCCACCCCTGACGTGTCGTAGAGTGTCTCCATCGGAGTGTGAAGAAGCCTAAAGCTGTGATCGTTTCCAGCAACTGGACCAATGCATATCATGTGGTGTAAACCTCTCACTGTACAGGAAGGGGTAGCAGTTTAACACTCAAGCAAAATTAGGTGCCTGTGACCACTTGGCACAATATAGTGGGTATGACCCAGGATAAACCAGGCAGGACATACTTCAATTCAACATGTTAGGACATGTCTATCGGAAACCAACAGCAACTCTGCACAATACAGACCCTCGAGTAGGCAAAGTGCTCGGCCAAAAAGTAGGATCTGAGTTTGGACACAAGGTGGATAGGCAATGTCAGTGCAATTGGAGCGTGGATGTTGGGGCAGGTCCCTAAGCCAGCAGCCCCCCCCCCCGGCTAAATACTTCCCCAGCTATCCTCTCACCTTAGTGTGGACATGCCCCAAGACCATCAGCTGGGCCCACCCCCTCCTCATCCGCCGGGATTGTGAGTTCCATGACCAGTCATTCCCAGGCTTTTGTCCTCTCTAACGCCTGTTCGGTACCCGTTCTGTGTGCAATTTGGAGCCGGACCTCCCCCTCACACCCAGCCCATTTACTAAATTCAGCTTTCTATTTATCTAGGCTGGGGCCTTTACTCGCCTTCCACTGGGAGGTTATGGATCTCTGAGCTAGAACGAAACCCAGGTCTATAAATTTACTAGTAATTTTGTTCTTTGAGGTGTGAGGAAACCAATGGAGAATGCAATGTGCCATGGAGGGTTATAGGTCTCTTTCAGTGATTTCCCTCAGCAAAGCCGTCACTCCCTGCCAAAAAGGTTCGAGCAACGGGAAAGCCCACAACATATGTCTGAAATCAGCATCATCCATTGTACATCTAGGTCAGGACGCCGACTGGGTTGGGAAATATTTATGTAGGTGGTCAGGTGTGAGGTATGCCCTATGCAGGATGTAAAAATGCACCAATTGGAACCGCGCATTGCGTGTACTTTTCCAAGCTCTCTCCACTATTCCGCCCCATGCCTCATCTGGTATGTCACACCCTATATCTGTTTCCCATTTCCTTTTTAAAGTTGTCAAGGGGACCAGGGTTTCTAGGGTCATACGCCTGTATAAGCATGTTACTGCCTTGATTGTGCCCGCCGCAACTACGACATATTTACACCCCATAGACGTAGGCGGCTCTGCCATACCCGACTTCCACTGTTTCCGTACTGCTGTCGTGAGCGCCGCATGCAACAAAAAGTCACCCCCAGACAACTCAAAGCGGTCTCTAAGGACATCAAACGGCATGAGGATGCCTTCCTCATATAGGTCACCCATTGTCGACAAGCCCTGCTGTTCCCAGAACTCTAGCCTCTGCCAGGTTCCTCCGTGCTGTAGCGCCCTGCACATCTTTAGTGGGATATCTGGCGCATAAGGGGTCGATATATTCCCTCGTCGCAGGTACCTGTTCCAGCACTTTCGGGCTGTGTCAAACTCCTGAGTAAGGTGCATATCCCCAATTGGAAGACGCAAGACAATGCGGGACAACACCAGCAGGGGACCCGTTAGCTCTCCCGACTCCTCTTCCCCCCTAGTAGCCCTCGCTACCCACTGCGTGAGCCACTGAAGTTGAGCTGCTAAGTAGTACATCTCATAGTCTGGGACCGCCAGCCCTCCTTCCGCCCGGGGCCTCATGAGTGTATTGAGCGCTACCCTACGCCTGCCCGCGCCCCACAGGAACGAGGTGACCATAGACTTAAGCCTCCAAAAATAACCAGCTGGTATCCATATCGGGAGGGTCCTAAAGAAGTATAACGACCGCGGAAGGGTCCCCATTTTGAGTAGAGCCACTCGCCCCGCCAATGATAATGGTAGGGTGCTCCAGAACTCAAAGTTTGCTTTGGTTCCCCTGATCACCTTCCCCGCGTTCCCCTCCAGAATGTCCACCTGCTCATGGTAAATCACCGTGCCCAAATAGGGAAGCCGCCGCTCCTCCCAGTTTACCCCGTCAACGGACCGAGGGCAAGCTCTGCCTCCCCGCACCGGGAATAAACACGACTTCGCCCAGTTGACTTTCAGCCCCACCACCACACTAAGGGCTCGCAGCAACGACTTCGCTCCCTTCAGATCCACAGCCGTATCCGCCAGAAACATTAAGAGGTCGTCAGCATAAAGTGCTATATGATGGACCTGACCATATACGTCTAAGCCCTGATATGCCTGTCCCAATCGAGCATGCGCCGCGAGGGGCTCGATCGCCAAGGTGAACAATAATGGGGAGAGAGGACACCCCTGACGCGTGCCTCGACCCACCTTACAGGCCTCTGATATCACTCTCCCTGTTCGAACTCTGGCCGTGGAATCCGCGTATAGCAAAGCCGTCCAACTCACAAAGGCAGGGCCTAGGCCCATCTGCCGCATTACATGAAACAAGTATTTCCATTCTAAACTATCGAAAGCTTTTTCGATGTCTACTGCAAAGATCGCAGCAATATCCGCCTCGTAGGAATCTGCCTCTAAAATATGCAGAAGCCGTCGTATATTAAGTGCTGTGTTGCGGGCAGGTATAAACCCAGACTGATCGGCGTGTATCAACTTGGTCAAGTGGGGTAGCAGACGAGTCGCTAAAATTTTGCTCAGGATTTTATATTCCAAGTTGAGCATAGATAAAGGACGGTAGGCCGTTTTATCCCAGGGTTGTTTGCCTGGTTTCAATAAAAGAATAATGATCGCCTCTCTGGTGGATTCCGGCAACCTACCCAACTTCTTGGCTTCATTATATAACCCCGCAAGGTGAGGGGCAAGGAGATCAATATAAGTAAGGTCAAATTCTACTGGGAAGCCATCGGAACCGGGCGTTTTATTACGGGCAATACTTTTGATGGCTACCCTCACCTCTCGCACCTGGATGGCCCGACCCTGCAGCTTCGCGTCCTCGTCCCCCAATCCTGGCAAGTTCAGACCCCCCGTGAACTTCTGCAAATCTTCGGCAGACGGAAGCACTCGGCTACGGTATAACTCCGTGTAGTAGTCATAAAACAATTCGTGAATCATTTGTTGGTCATATCGGGCCCCTCCCCTCTGGTCTCTCAGCTCCAGGATGATCGAACCGCGACAAGCTGGATTAGCCAGCCAGGCCAAAAGTGCCCCCGATTTATCCCTCTCTGAATGCGCCCGTGTGATATAATTTTTATAATCGAAGCACCGTAAACGTTCTACATTCGCTGCAACTGCCTCCTTTACCTCAAATAATTCATCCTGCATATCCGGATGCTCAGGGCACTCCCTCTCCAAAACTCGCAAGCGTTCATCATGTCTTTGTATGTCCTGCAGTAGTGCTTTCCGTGTTCCAGCCACTGCCGAAATACACCTGCCTCGCACAACCGTTTTACAGGCATCCCATTCAACCGCCAACGATCCCGCAGACCCCTCGTTGATTTGAAAATAATCCTCAATGGCCGAGGCTATAGTAGTGTGGAATACCTGATCCTCGAGCGCCTCCGGGCGCAATCGCCAAATGGGGATTCTGGGGTGCAGCCGCGACCATCCCAGTTGGGCCAACAATGGGTTATGGTCTGAAATAGTTCGAGTGAGATACTCGCTCCGGGAAATCTCTCCGTGCACATCCGGGGAACAGAAAAGCGTCAAGTCGGACATGTAATTCGTGGAGGGCAGAAAAAAAGGAGTAATCCTTGACCAAAGGATGTTGAACCCTCCAGGTGTCTAGCAACCCCCAAGTCTGCTGCCAGGTAGATCTCGCCACCGCCAGCTTGCACGCTGGTGCATTCAGAAGGGGGAGGTGAGATCGATCTAGGTCAATATCCATTATGAAATTAAAATCTCCCCCAAGAAGTAGTGGCCCTACCAGTACTGACGCCAGTTTGTGGGATAGGAGAGAGAAAAAAGGGGGCTGTTCCACGTTAGGTGCATATAGACATCCCAGTGTTAAGTCTCTACCATCTAATTTCCCCTGAACCACCACATATCTGCCCTCAGGGTCTATCACCTGTGAGGTGCACTGGAAGGGAACCCCTGCTCTCACCCAGATTAAGACCCCCCTAGCATATGCGGAGAATGTAGTGTAATAGACTTGACCTCTCCAGCGGCGCTGAAGAGCTTTCCCTTCCTGTGCAAGGAGGTGGGTTTGCTGAAGGAAGGCGATATGTATACCCCTATGTATTAAAAAAGAGTGTATCTTATGGCGCCTATTCATAGTATGCATACCCCGTACATTCCATGTGAGACAAGTGTATCCTAATGCGGGTCCCATTGCTGTGTGTGATGCAGGTAATGGCCCACTCCACTCCCCCCCTGACACGCCTGGTTATCCCCACCCAATCCCCACACATACAACAACCCCAACTCCCCTTCCCCAGGACAGGCATCCAACACGGCATCCCCATCCAAACCAAAGACTAAACTAAGAAAATCTATTCAGGTTAGGCTGCTTGGGACGTCAAATCAATAATACCAGATATCCTCCCAACCTCCTCCCCTCTCCCAGGTTAGCACCTCTCTGTTCAGGCCCCCCTCTAGGTGCCCAAACCGCTCTCAAACATCTCACCCCCAAATCAGTGTAAGGCCCCAAGACCCACTAGGCGGTAGAATTACCCCGTAAAGTCAGGTGCAGTGTCCATGCTGCTTATTTAGCCAAATATCCCATCCGCCGTTTGCGGGGTTACTTCAGGCAGGTCAGCCTCCGAAAGTCCGTGGGCGCTGCTAGCACTGGGGCTCTCCTCTCCACTCTTCGTGCGCTCCGAAGCATTGCTGGCCGGACTAAGCTCTTCATGACTAATGGCCGCTAGTGCCAAAACCGCCTTATCTCGTTCATGACGCCAATCCGTGGGTGACACGGGTCGTTGCTTTGACTGCGTGGTAGGGGAGTGATTGCGAGGTGGGACAACTGATAGTGATTGCTCAGCAGATTCCCCTCGAGTTTCTAACCAGTCCCAGGCGGCTTGCGGCGTGGTGAAAAAAGTGCGTACCTCCATCAGCAGTTACTCGGAGCCGGGCCGGGAACAACATGGCGTAAGGAAGGTGTAGCTGCCTTAGTTTCAGTTTCACCGTTAAAAAAGAGGTTAGTTGGCGCTGGACTTCCCGGGTGTAATCTGGGAAGATCATTATTTTACTGTTGCCAATGCGCAGGTTTTGTAGCTCCCTGGCCGACATGATATGGTCCCGGTCCTGGTAATGCAGAAGACGCACCACTATCGGGTGCGGCGGGGCCCCAGGTCTCGGCGGCCGGGCCGGTACTCTGTGCAACCTTTCCAGCGCGTAAAAGAGGGAGAGACCCTCCGGCGCTACTGCTGTCTTTATCCATGTCTCCAGAAATTGAACAGTATCGGGTCCCTCTTCCCATTCAGGCACTCCTACTATGCGTTGGTTATTGCGTCTGGAGCGTCCTTTGCTGTCTTCTGCTCGGACCTCCTGTACATGCACCCTCTGTACTACTTCCTTCAGTGTTTTCTGCAGGGCGTCAACCGTGTCGGGGACGTCCTTCATGGTTGTCTCGTTGGCCGCCACTCTCTCTCTGAGTTTGCGATGGTCATCCTTTAACAAGGAAAGGACCGACCCAATGGAGTCCATTCTTTTCTCCAGTGCTTCCCCGAGGCTATTATGGCCTGCATAATGCCACCCAAAGAGGGGTTCCGCGGTTGTACAGGCACTCCACTCCCAGTCGCAGAGTCCCCATCCTCCATGGTGTGCCCCAGGTGGTCCAACCGGAGGACCTCAAACCCCTTCTTTTTAGTAGTCACTCTGCCCATCTTGAGTATGCTAGTGGTAACTCAACCTCTCGCCGTCACCTGTGCACACTGCTCCTCGGGGGGATCGATCGAGATTTCTCCCTAGTCCCAGCCAATTTCACACCAGTCACTCTATCGGGCCCTTTCCGCCAGCAATTAGCTCAATCACCTCAGAGCCCTCTAGTGAAACCAGGCCTCCAGTACGCGGTGGCAAGTGTGCCCCTTCAGCTTCGTGTTTCAGCCGCAGGCTCGGGCTCGGCCCCACGAAGCGCCGGTAAGCGATATTCCACATTTCTCCGCTGCTTCAGAGGCCAGAGGATGTGGCAAGTCTTGTTAAGCTAACACCTCCCCGTGGCCCAACGTCACTCAGCTCCCTCACCTCATTGCGGAACCAGAATAGTACTAACAGACCCCGGGGTCCCGGTCTGCCCCTCTCGTCTGGCCGGTCTCTCAGGAGGTGCACTCAGGCATCTGGTAATCCTCACAACCCTTCAAGTGCAGAATGGGCCGCAGTGCAAGTGGTGTGCCATCTGGGTGTTCACACGTCAGGGGTTACTCTGTCTGCTCCCCAGCTCCGTCGAGATGCATTCGAAAGCCCCGGTTAGGCACCACCATGTTAGAGTCAGGCACCGTGCTGTCTGGTCACTCGCGATGTCTCTGGAGGCTACAGGCAGCGTCTCTCCACCTTCAGTAGCCTGTGGGGTCAGTCCGCTCCTGCGCACACAGCTCCGGTCTCCACCATACGTTCCCCACCGCCAGCACCGCGCCGCAGTCAGGCAATTCGTCTGCCGGCGCCGGCCGCCATTTTGTGATCCCACGCCACGGCCGCTCCGGGTGCTGGGGAAAAGTTCCTGCACTCGGTCTGTGGGGCACTGCCACTCTCTCCGCGGCAGTCATCAAGCGCACCAGCCTTTCTGGCGCATATTCCGGGGTTGGGGGCCCAAAATTAGTGTCAGGATAGTTGCGGGAGAAGGGCGGCCACAGAGGAGCTCCGGAATCCTCTGCCGCTTACATTGGCGCCCAAGCCACGCCCTTTACCAACAAAATTAATATCTGGATTTTTTTTTATACTATAATAATAAATATATTTCTAAAAATATTTCCATATTAATTTCAACAGTAGCATTAATATTAATACCTGAGTATTAATTTACTCATAAATAACTATTTCCAAAACTATAAATATATTTTTATATTTTGTAAATAATATAACTTACTTTTTTCAACATCAATAATATAAAAGTTATAACAAAAACTTACCATACTATACTTACCAATGCGTTGTAAAAGCATGCGTTGTACCTACATATGGGTAGTTATAGTGAGCGTTGTAAAATCCTACGATGTAATTGTCCCTGCGTGTAAAAGTTGCACTGTAAAAGCATTGCGTTGTAATGCCTGCGTTGTAAATGATGTTTCCCATTTAAGTGCCATGCGCAGATTTGAAGTAGCAACAGAGCAGTTCTTATCAAACTACCGCTATGGGGTATGATCTTTTGCAGACAGTGTTCATGTTAGCTGTGATCTGAGATACATTAATAGTGTATTAAAAGCCTCCGCTATACTGGTCTGATTTAAGGATGGGTCCAGGCAGGTTTTTATACCCTCCTGGTTAGCCAAAACAAAACTCGTACATAGAGTGTCTACATCGACCTTATCCCATTTCAGGGTATAACCATTAGTTCTACCTAATATTAGTTTAGGTATTTTAGGGCCATTATTGGGTTTCGTCACCTGCCATAATAGCACACTGGACAGTGTGGCATGGTCGCTAAATTCAGTAAAGTTGGTATTTAGTTTGAAAAGGTTTGAGCTGAGGGACTCAGAGGAGATAATATAATCTAAAGTAGATAAGTATTCACCTCTTTGAAAAGTGGGAGAAAATGACCCTGTATGTGGATCTCTAACGTTATGAATCACAAGTTGCCATTTCATTAGTATGGTATTGAGGGCGTTCCCCTGGTAATCATGGTGAAAATGGGGGATACAGGCATTCCTGTGGTCCAGGATTCCACATAACTCCACGGAGTTTCGAGAACATGGTTTTAAGTTAACATCTCCCATCCAGAGTGTATATATATTGGTTTGGGAAAGGACTCCACTAGGTCGTGTAGCAGGTTATCCAGAGACTGAGGTATCACTGTTGGGTCGGTGAAGTTGCTATTACCAAAAATAAATCCCACGTGTCATGCCCTTTGATGACTAGAAGATGAATGTTTGGGGATGTGTTTATGAAGGTCAGAACTTTAAATGCGACTACGATAGAGATTAGCGTTAATAAACCCCCTCTAGGCATACCCCCTATCAATGATAAGGCCAAGGTTTGAAAAGACCTATAGCCATCACTGAGGGTTTGGTCGGTCTCCCAGGTTTCATGGAAGAGAAGAATCTGGAAATTGGACAAAGCAGAAAGCCATTCTACATTGTTACGTTTGCCTCTATAGCCAGCTATATTCCAGGACACAAGGGGGTATGTTAGGTCCCATGCAACCCTAGTGCGAGCTGACCTAATCCGTTGGACAGGGGCTAACAGGTGTGAGTCAGGAGGGTCAGGCGAGCTCAGGTGTTCAGATATCCCCTGTTACCTCCACCCCTTCATGCTGTACTCGGGAGTCCTCTGGCAAACAGCCGTATGTTAGTTACAAGAATCCAGACCTGACAGTGGGGCAAATCTGTTGGCAGTAGCTTATTGCGTAACATTATTCATCAGGGTTCTATTCACATGTGAATGACGGTCTGGTGCTATTGTTTTGGCCCAACCCTGATAGTGTTTGTGGTTGATCAAAGAAGCCCAGGGATACTGGACAAGTCTTACTTACTAGATAAGAATTAGGTAGAGGGTGTAACAGTAAATCTTTTACCAATTGGGGGCTGACAAAATTTAAAATAGCGCAATCACCCTCATAAGATTTTAAAGAGGGGCCCACCCAGGAAGTTTTCCTCGCCATTAACAGATTATGTTGTATTAGGGGCCCTGGCTTCATATGTCAGGTTAACCAGTAGCGTGCTTTGGAAGTGAGCTGGGTGGGGGATTCTCTTTGTAGGGGAGTCAGTACCAGGACATTTAGCAAAACTAATACAAGCGGGCAGGCAGCTGGCAGGAGATAAAGATTTTGATGTCTGGGATGACTCTGTGTGAGAACTGGCTGAGAATGGTTGACGTGGCTCTGAGTGCTATCTCCTAATCCCTCAGGGGGGTTAGAAATGACTGGTCTGTTCTCAGCTATAGGGAGGAAGGGTGTAAGAGATATTAGAGCGGGGGTATTATTGATGTTTCCCCGCATTAGCTGGGTGCCCCCATTTAAGTGTTACCTGGGTAATGCGGGGCACTCCCATGGTCGTTCGGTCCTGAGATACAGTCTGATTGAGAATGGGGTGTGCAGGTATTAACAGAATTACTCATAGTGTGTGTAATGTGTTGATTAGTGGATGGGGTTTGACGTGTTGATGCTCTACTTGTACTTAGTAGCTCCTCCAATTTGAGTTCAATAATGTCCAGGTGATATAATATCGGAGTAATTAGAAGAGAAAGTCTTGCGCAACATTTGCTAGGGGGACCAGTGTCCGTGACTGTTCAGGGGCTTGCTCAGCTCTGGGTTGGTGAGGTGATGATTTCCTGGATTTCTTTGCTCTAGGGGAGGGTGGCTCTTTTATGGGACCTTTCTTCTTCTTGCCGTTCACTGTCAGTTGGGAAAGGGGCTTAGCAAGAATGGAATTACCAAGCGGGGGGAAGAGTATCAGTGACAGGAGCGGTGACATTTGTTGATAAGTCACTGTGGGTAGTTGTACATATATCCGGCTCAGCCGATACGGGTTCAGTGATAAGGAGATCTTTTAGCTCATCATTAGAACCAGGGCTCCATCCCCCAGGGAAAGTCTGTGCTCCGTCAAGGTAATCTCCCTAGAAATAGCGCTGGTCACTTTGGTCAAAAATGAATCAAAGGTGGATATGGTTAGTCCAGAGTTAGAAGTAGTAGTGAACTTCTTCTTTCCCATCTTGATGAGGGCTACAGGCGGTGTAACGGTCAGAAGTGAGGGAGGAGGCTCAGCTCAGTATCCTCTGGGCTCCTCCGGGCATGGACGTGCATGGCCCAGGCGTGTACAGCTCTGTGGGAACATGAGTCATTTTTAAAGGTCCTTGGAGGTCCTGGGAGGTCCTATGAGGCGGAAACAGGTGACCGGAAGTGCTGACAGGGGGAGATGGGACTTGTAGTTTTCTCACCAGCGGTGCCCCGTGAAGCACAGCTCTCCCCACGGCTTCCCTCAATGGTCAGAGATGTTCTGGTCTCACCTCAGCTCCCTTATGCTCGGCGATTCGGTGGCCAGGTCACATTCTAATGCAAGCACCAACAGTAGGCATCTGTCATAATGACTTCAAGATCGCCTACATCAAGCTGATCATTTGCAACCGATCTACAACAAGCCATTCTGGCATGGGTTCTAAGCCTAGAAGATCTTGGTGTCATTGGAACTTCCTAGAATGGATCTTGTCTTATCTCTCCAATAGATAAAGCATCTTCTCATGCCCACTGTATTCTTCAACACCTTTCTGCATTGACTAGAGACGCCGCTCGTAGCCGCTTTGCCGGGAGTCTACTGCTTTAAAACTCACCCTTTGGCGTGTGGAGAACTGCTTGCCCTTGCGAGGAGTCCCTGTTGTTCTGGACCTTGTGAACTGGGCTGCATATTCACTGTTTCGTGAGGGAGCGGGACTGCGAGTTCCAGGCGGCAGTGCACGGAGGTGATTCAGCGCACCTGGGACTCTTCCCGCCCCCCTTCCTCTCCGCAGTACTTAGCGGCTCGCGGCCCCCGCTCGGCGGGAGCCGCTCGTAGCCGCTTTGCCGGGAGTCTACTGCTTTAAAACTCACCCTTTGGCGTGTGGAGAACTGCTTGCCCTTGAGTGGAGTCCCTGTTGTTCTGGACCTTGTGAACTGGGCTGCATATTCACTGTTTCGTGAGGGAGCGGGACTGCGAGTTCCAGGCGGCAGTGCGTGGAGGTGATTCAGCGCACCTGGGACTCTTCCCGGCCCCCCTTCCTTTTTGTACTTAGACACGCCCTATTACGCGCCTCGCGGTTGGCCCGGGCTAAGCCCGGGCCAAGGGCGAGCCCGTTTAAGCCCGTTAAAGACCGGGCAAGACCGGACCGGGCCCCCTCTCTTTTGCCTGCAACAGGAGAACAACATTTAGAACACTCCGTATGTTTGACTGCGTCTTAATATATGTAATATATTAACTATACTTGAACTACGGTCACATATTGAATTTGCCTGCAAGTATGTCTACGCGTGGTAGTAGGAGCAAAACAGCAGCGGGGAGGGGGGGCAAAATTAACAGGTACCTTGGATGATTTCAGAACTAGGACAAACTCAGTAATTGACCAAGGTATACGCCTAATGAAACGCAGGGTGTCCCAAGACCTAGCGTTCGCGAAAAGATCATCCATTGGGGCACCTAGCGACAGCTCGAACTCCTGAACCTATTAAGGAAATGGAACTCATAGAGGTCCATGCGGATGTGCATTGCCTCCCGCTAGGGGGGGATCGCTTAACTTCTCTTTCCCTATCAGATTCATCGATTAGTTTAGATTTGGAAAAAACACCTTTGCACACACTAGACTCCTCACAGGTTGAAAGCAGCATAAGCTTATCTAGGGAGAGGAGGGAGGGTGCAAAACCCAAAACGACTATGCCAGGGGCAAAGAACCCAAAGATAGCAAAATCCAAAGGTGCTTGTAATTCATCCAAAAACCAAGGGTTGGGACAAGAACAGACTAGTAAGAAAGGGAACGAACCTTTACCAACAGAAGCTGTAAATGTGGCTTTAGATCTATCTGACGTAGAGATCCTAGCTAGCAACGACGCAGAACATCAAGAGGATACTGACGGCCAACTCTTAAACAAAATAGGTAATCTGTTTAAAAGCCTCCTTGCACCCCTGGAAATAAGATTAGTGTGCATTGAAAAACAGCTCAATGAACTGCATAATCTCACCAAGAACCCACCGAATCCAGGGATAGCGAATGGTAAATCTACAAAACCTGGCCAACCAAGTTTAACAACTAAACAACCTCAAATACCCGCGCGAAAGGCAACCATTAACCCTGCAATTCCAACAGAGAAGACAACAGTAGTTAAACCCCCTGACCAGATCCAGCAAATGGGGGAGGGAGGTGATTTCATCTAATACCCCTGCTGTTCTCTCTAAAAACATGGGGAAAGAGGGGCTTCAAAGGGCAGACTTGCTGTGCATTTGCCACTAGAGGCGAGCCCTTATGTAGTCGTCCTGACAGGGGTACCTGTACTTGAAGAGTATGTAGATGAACCAAGTTGGTCATTGAAGAACAAAGTTTCTTACTGGCTCAATGTCAATCGCCCCCTCCCACCACATATGCCCAGTAAGATCTTAATGGTACGTAGGGTGCCATGGGTAGGGCATGATAGAAAGACACTAAAAGGGGACTGTGTTCTGGTCAGCGCACTGTTGAGTACATCTGCACATGGAGGATACAAACGAGTGGCGTAGGTATAGAAACCAGACAGCTATCATACTTCTACCAACCTAGGAGTTATCAAGGCTTTGAGATAGGGGGGAACTGGGGCAATGGAGGATACCAAGAGTGGGGAGGATACCCAAATAGGAACCAACTGCATCCGGGAAACTGGGGGGGGTCCCCTTTGCTAATAGGTACAGTTGCCTTGAGATGGTGGATTGACTGGCAACGTCACCTATGAAATCAGATGAGCCCAGGAGGGGTAAAATTAAGCCCAATATGAATGAGAATGGGACAGGTCATTATACATTTAAGTTACCATCCAAGCAAGGGCTAGATAAGTGTGCACACAATTTATCCATCAGAAATTCATCCACAAAGGACAAGACCGATAATAATAGTGCAGAACCCAATTATGCCCATGGACACTTGGGAAGCAAATCCCCATGTGCATGGGCCACAAGTGATCCACGGGGGGACTATGGAGGGGCTTTGGAACCCATACTGCAAGGCAATGAGAGGCCCTTACCGGATGAAACTGTGGGCAAATTAACTCTCCTGTCTTGGAACATGGCGGGTTTATCAAGTAAAGTTAAGGACCCCACCTTTCTGATATTTGTCGATAAATTCAGCATTATATGCTTACAGGAATGCTGGGAACAGCGGGAGATACATATCAGTGGATACCGTACATTCTTCTTAGCGGCTAAACAGAACAACAGGGGTAGGAGTTCAGGTGGTCTGACCGTTTATATATCAAATATGCTAAATATGGTGGTAAAGACACTGAGCGCAGGAGGAGATTATTACCAACTACTGCGATTAAAGATGGGAGAAAATCAACAGGTCATCCTGATTAATTTTTATAATAATATTCCAAAGGATGACATAGACAAGGTCATGGGGGATCTAATCAATACCCTACACACACAACAGGACTGTGGGCAAACAGAGACACGTGTCATACTAACGGGCGACTTTAACTGTCATCTATGCCCTTACAGCGAGTCTGGCACTTGCGGGTTGGTCAATTTGAAGGGAAACCCATGCACCCATTTTGAGCATTCTAAGCTAGGCACTCTACTTAATGTTCTGATGTGTGAATGGGACTTAGGTTTTACTAGTGAGCTTTGTAGTCCTCAGGTCGCCTTCCAATCTACCTTTAATGGACGAGGCCTTAGGTCAGTGATCGACTTTACATTATTCACAGCTAGCTATCATCGTTGTGTCCTGAGTTTTAGAACTGAGGACAACTCGATGAGTGATCACTTTCCGATACATACATCTTTTAGTTTTGGGGTGGGAAACCCGCAGAAGATTGATGTGGTTGAAAATATTTATCACCATGGGATCGCACTCTCTAGAGTTAATGGATATTCCATTAAATGGAATAAGATAAATCCAACCACTTTTCTGCATGCTTTAATATCAGGACATTCAGATGATTTTGTGACCTGCCTAGAGGAAAATCCCAGCCCAGCTAAGGTTGTACTTGCTTTTAAAAAGATAACAGGCCAAATCTGTAACCAATTGACACGCAGGACAAGAGTGGGTGAAGGAACTAGGACCGAGGGCTGGTTTGACTCTGAGTGTACCAAAGCTCACTCTCGGTTAAAGCCAGCTCTTAAAAAGGTACCCAGAAATACAATAGAAATAAGGTCAGCCAGACTACTCTATAAAGCTGCAGTAAAAAGGAGGAAGTTGGACATTAAGGAGGACGCCTGGTTAGCCCTCCACAAGGCATGAGCACTGAAAGATAATACGGCCTTTTGGAGGGCCGTAAATGCCCCCTTCTTTATAGAAAGGAAAACGGATACAATTGAGATTGCTATAGAGGAGGCGGTATGGGTAAACCACTTCTCTGAACTATATAAAAAAGATGAATTAGTCAGCTCTACCTGTCTCGGCTACCAGACAACTGATGAGTCTGATACTCGGGGTTTGTTCCCCTTGGAAATAGTCTTCTCCCTAGCAGAAGTAAAATTAGCTATTGTAGAGAGTGCCCTGAATAAAGCCCCAGGACCGGATGGAGTCCCGATAGACACCTACAAGGCCAATACCTCCATCTGGGCACCGCTCCTGACTAATGTGCTAAACAGCTATACTAAAAAGGAATTTCCATCGACCTGGCAGGAGGCGATTGTAGTGCCAATTTTTAAAAAGGGAGATCGTAATGATCCTAAGTGCTATAGGCCAATTTCACTTTTAGATTCTTTGATGAAAGTGGCTGGTAGAGTCTTACTGAACAGATTACACACATGGGCCAAGGAGGTTAATGCCTTCTCTAAATTTCAGTATGGCTTTACTTCAGGCGTATGTGTAAATGAGATCTCCGTGCACACGTATAATTTAAATCAATTGATTGTGGCGCTGTCCTTGTCACACTGTGTCTCTCAGTGCCTTAATAAACTGATTGCTGGTGTGATAATGTTATCACAAAAGGGCGCGCTCCTTTAACATGAAACAGAAATGTTTCTTAAGCTTTACTTAAACATGTATTCATTGATTCCAATCAGGCCATTGTTGTTGATGACATTTTATCTTTATTCGAATATTTAGTGTTCATCAAATTCATAGGTTATTCAAAATATTTCCAAAATCCATTATAGTCATGGATTCTCAATTGCGTTTCATTATACCCAATGCATTTCGGGTTATCAAGCTAACCCTTCATCAGGGGTCTATAAAAAAGAAACATACAGGACCTTAGTATTCAGTACATAGCATAAAGATTCATGAACATTCAAAACCTGTACATTCTCTAAGGTTTCAAAATATCGTAGGTTCAAACATGTGGTGCTTACTGGTACTTACATTTAATCATAAAATGAAAACAAAACAAGAATATGTGCTGAACTATATGGAATCAAAACATTAAGTAAATAGACTGTATATAAATTCCTGAGTAGAAGAGTGGTCATATGGGGACAGTCTAATGACTCTACAGGAGAAACGGGGGTTTACTCAATGTAATCATATGCCTATTGAATTTCTTAGTGTGGTGAAACCATGGGTATATTCAGCATCATATCGGTGATGGAACTAGTTTGTTGAGTGCTAACTGTAAAAATGCTATATCGCCCTAAATCGAATGAGCAGACTATTTCAATGAATAACAGCCAGTCTAAAATACGAGCTTCAAAGACTGTTTAAACGCGGGGAAACTTACTTGTTAAAACGCGTCAGGCTTCACAAATTCGATATCGGCAGGTTCTAGCAGAAGCCAATCACTGTGCTTCTTGTAGGGAAAGTATGATGTGTCACGTGACTAAACATCGTGCACTCGTAATGTGAAACATAAATGTGATGAAAAATAACTACAGTGAATCCAGATACACCCGTCGGGAATTAGAGATAAATCTTCAATGATTATTATCAAGAAAAATAGACGTTCGTGATAAATGAGGTTCAATGTTGTGGTTTAAGGATGAAAGACGCTTCGTGATTGGATGGAGTCCCGATCACGTGGTATCGCGTGTAATCCAACTATGGGGAACATAAAGTTTATTGAAATAGAATGGTTACCCGATGTCGATTTATTTGATAAGAGCGATCTCATGTCTTATAAAGATACAAATATATTCCTGAAGTAAAGGAAAAAATCTGTAATATAATAATATGTGTAGTGCAAATTCCATGATTAAATGTATAGTCAAAGCATATTCAAGTTGTATTGCACAAAATATATACAAGCAAAAAATCGCATATCTGAATGTAATTACTCCTAAACATGATTACTCCTAGGTTCTTAAATGATTACATAGGAAGAGTTCATCAATGGGTCCGACAGTACTTTAAATGGACGGAGAATGGTTAAAACCTAAGCTGCAAACATTTCATG
Source organism: Lissotriton helveticus (assembly GCF_964261635.1). Classification (NCBI taxonomy): domain Eukaryota; kingdom Metazoa; phylum Chordata; class Amphibia; order Caudata; family Salamandridae; genus Lissotriton; species Lissotriton helveticus. The sequence continues at coordinate 546,549,574 of NC_136070.1, forward strand.
AACAATAGAGTATATTATAAAAAACATGAAAATTCTATACGGTCATTCATCCCTGTGGGCTGCAAAGAATTCAGTTTTTTTATCCAAAAGAACTCAGATTTAAGACGTTGTTTAACAGGATCCATATCGCAGCTCTGTGGGAGTATCTCCAGTATTGTAAATCTCAACTGCGCTATTTGGTGGTGGGCTTCTAGCCAATGCATGGCTATGGTGGATTTGTTGTTCATTGTTCGTATATTACTTTTATGTTCTGATATTCTCACTTTGATTTTACGTTCTGTTTGGCCCACATAAATTTTGCCGCATGGGCATTTGATTGCGTAGATAACATTGGTAGAGTCACATGTCCCTGAGTATTGCAAATCAATTTTATGACCTTTTGTTGGGTGCATAAAAACATTACCGATCATTACATTATTGCAGTGGATGCAATTTTGACATTTAGCCATTCCTTTAAAAGGTCGTTTTGCTGCCTTTTTAGTGGATAAAATCTCTTTCAAGTTTTTAGATCTTTGAAAAGCAAAGGTGACATGATCATTATACAAGTTTTGTAGATCCGGTTCTGTTTTGATTAAATTCCAATGTCGATTGATAGCTTTTTTTATCCTTTGTGATGCTGTAGAATGTTTCAGTACACACACTGTTTTTTGTGTAGCCTTGTGGCTGGATGCTGTAAGCAATGATTCTCTTGATAATTTCTCTGTTTTTTTCAAAGATTCTTTTTATATTTCTTTGGGATATCCTCTTTGTACATATTGTTGGTGTTGATCCATTAATGATGATTTCAAAATATTTTCATCAGAGGTGATCCTTTTTATGCGGATGAATTGAGATGTAGGTAAATGTTTTTTCAAAGAATCAGGGTGAAAACTTTGGAAGAGAAGGCTAGAGTTGCGATCGGTTGGTGTCTTGAAAACCTTAGTATGTAGTTTGTGATTCGCAATGGTGATGTGTACATCCAAAAAGGATATAGACTCTTTCTCAATTGTATAGATGAATTTGATTCTTGGGTTCAAGTTGTTCAACGTAGCTATGTTTGTGATAAGTTTTTCTTTTCCACCTTTCGATATTAGGAAAATATCGTCTATGAATCTTTTAAACATGATTAAATTGGATGTCCATTCCAGGTTGTGTAGAATGTTTTCAGTCTCAAATTTGGACATATATAGATTCGCATATGAGGGAGCCCCCCAAAAACCCATTGAGGTTCCATTGCATTGGTTGTAATAGTTCTGTTTCCATTGAAAGTAACTATGGTACAATGCGAAATGCATTAACTCAATTAGAAATACTTTGTTCGCCTCACAATTGTTGTCTTTTAATAGATTCCATTCGAGGGCCTCTAGCCCTTCGTTATGAGGAATTGAAGTATATAGTGTGACGACGTCCACTGTGCAAAGCTAATATTCATCATCTTCATTGAGCTGGATGTTGTTGAGCAAATTAAGAAATGAGGTTGTATCTTTTATATATGTTCCACATTTTTTAACTATGGGTTGAAGGTACCAGTCGACATATTTACCAATGTTTTCTGATATTGACCCACATGCTGACACAATGGGTCTGAATGGTGGTTTAAATGCGTCCTTATGAATTTTTGGCAGCATATAAAGTTTGGGTCTCCGAGGAAATTTTGTCTCCAAATAGTTTTTTGTTTTTTCATTGATCCATTTCATCTCTAATGCATGTTCTAGAATTTGAGATCATGTTTTTTGGTATTCTGTGGTTGGATCTGATTCGAGAAGTAGATCAATGTCCTTGTTGTTCACATGTTCATTTACACTGCTTTCATAAAACTGAGTATCCATGATTATTAAGGCTCCTCCTTTATCCACTCTTTGGTAAGTTAAGTCATGATCGTTTGCAAGGTTTTTCAGTATACTCCATTCATTATTGGAAAAATTAGTTTGTTTTGATTTGGAGAAATTGATTTTTTGTACTTCTGAAATGACTGATCTTTCAAAAGCTTCGATGGTTTTATGAGAGTAGGGTGCGCAAAAAGAACTTTTGGGTTTAAACTCTTTAATATTACTAGTGGTAGTTTCTTGCGTATCCTTAAAGAAGTATTTCAATTTCAATGTCCTAAAGAATCTGAATAAAGCAACTTCTGTTTCTGCTAGGTTTGTGTTATAGGTTGGGACAAAAGAATTTCCTTTATTGAGTACCGCCATTTGGGCCTTAGATAACTGTTTAGATGATATATTGATGAATAGGTCACTTTCGTTGTTTTCTGGCTCCTCGTTCTTTTTGCTATTTCTTCCTCCGTTTCTTCTGCCCCTCCTGTTTTTTCTGTGGGTGGTGCGTTTGCTTATCGCTAAAAAATGCTTCTTTTGTGATGTGCTTGGTTGAGAATGTGTGACAATTGGTTGTCTAGATTGAGAGACATCCATATCCGAGACGATGCTTTCTTGAGATGAAGTGGTGGTTGATTTTGGTTTTGGTTGTTGCCATTTTCGCTGATTATAAATTTCTGCCCACGTGTATACTTCATCGTATTTATAATCAATAGTGTCTTGTTTGTATTTTCTGACCTTGCGATCATTGACTTCTTTGGCGTATTTATCCAATTTAGTATTGACATCTTCTAGAATCGTTTGTAGATCTGGAAGTTTGTTCATTTCTTTCTTCATATTTTCTAGGTCTAATTCAATTTTTTTCAAAACCTTTGAGAGTTCTTGAATAATTAACAAAATTAGGCAGAGAGAACATTTATTTAGTATTTGATACCATTTCTCAATGAATTGTTTGTTGTTCTTACACAGCATTGGTTTCAGGGCTATTCTCAGTCCTCTTGGAATTCTTTTGTTTTTGTGGTAATGAATTAATGTTGTGGCATGTAGCCTTTGATTGATTTCTTTTTTACTCAAGAATTCAAACTGTCGGATTAGTTGTGCTGTAGTTGAAATGTTAGGACTGAATGCTCTGGTCTCCTGTATGAGTCCATAGATTTCTTCAGCTGATTCCGTAGAGAATGCTAAAAGTTCAGCTTGATTTGTAGTGATTTGGGCAATGTCGTCGAACTGCATTGTGATTTGATCGGTGCACTGAAATGCAATGTCGTCGAACTGCATTGTGATTTGATCGGTGCACCGGGAGATACAGTAGACGAAAGGATACTAATGTGTGAATGAGATCTCCGTGCACACGTATAATTTAAATCAATTGATTGTGGCGCTGTCCTTGTCACACTGTGTCTCTCAGTGCCTTAATAAACTGATTGCTGGTGTGATAATGTTATCACGAAAGGGCGCGCTCCTTTAACATGAAACAGAAATGTTTCTTAAGCTTTACTTAAACATGTATTCATTGATTCCAATCAGGCCATTGTTGTTGATGACATTTTATCTTTATTCGAATATTTAGTGTTCATCAAATTCATAGGTTATTCAAAATATTTCCAAAATCCATTATAGTCATGGATTCTCAATTGCGTTTCATTATACCCAATGCATTTCGGGTTATCAAGCTAACCCTTCATCAGGGGTCTATAAAATAGAAACATACAGGACCTTAGTATTCAGTACATAGCATAAAGATTCATGAACATTCAAAACCTGTACATTCTCTAAGGTTTCAAAATATCATAGTGTGGTGCTTACTTCAGGCGTAGGCACAGTCGAACAAGGACTTAATCTGACCATAATTAGGGGCAAGTATGTAGTGGCCAACAAGGGAAATCTATTCATGACCTTCGTTGATCTCAGTTCAGCGTTTGACTGTCTGAGTCATGAAGTGCTGTGGGACACCTTAAAAGATTTAGGCATCGATTATAACATCCTTAATTTTATAAAGGGACAGGGGCAAAAGCCCGCTTTGGAAAAAATGGAGAATGCACAAAGAAATTTCCAATAATGAAAGGTGTGCGGCAGGGCTGCATTTTAGCACCCTTTTTGTTTAGTTTGTATGTAAATAGTGTGGCAGCCTTTTTAATTGATAAAAAATTGGATTATCCCAAAATCAAAGGTGTTGCGGTACCGATATTACTGTATGCAGATGATGCAGTTATAATGGCGAGGACCCAAGTAAGTCTCCAAAAGGCGTTGAATAGCTTTGCGGGATATATGGATGAAAGAGGTTTAAAAATCAATGTTGGGAAAGCCTTCACCATGTGCTGCTCATCTAAAATGAATGTACCTTGTAACACCTTTTTAAACCAGTCAAAGATAGGACTCACTAACACCTTTTCATATCTAGGGATTGTTTTTAATAAAAAAGGTACATGGTCCACTGCTGTAGTTACAAGGAAGTTAGCTTTTCTTTGTGCCATCGGAGCAGTGAAACAGTTTGCAAACAAACTGGGGGGCAGACCGGTACGCGTCTTGCTGGAGATTTTTAAGGCCAAGTGCGTTTCGACTGCCATCTACGGGGCAGGCATCTGGGGGGTCGCAGAATGCTTAGAAATTCATACATGTGAAAATGCCTTTCTGAGATTCCTTCTGGCTGTCCCTAAATCTTCCTCTAGTTATGTTTGTCACAAGGAGCTCGCCTTGGTCTATATAACAGATTTAATCAAGGTTTCACCAGTCTTGCTTTGGCACAAAGTGTGGTCATCTACTGAAACTAAGTTTAACCGGGCCATTATTTAGGACTGTGTCAAACATCAAGGAGCAAAACACATTCCTTGGCTCAGTTACGTAAAGGACTTTCTAACAGACATAGGTAACCCTGAGCTCTACAATGTTCCATCTACCTTATCCTCTTTCTCCAGAAAAGTACTGAAGGAGGCCAGTCTTGAACACCTGGAGGAGCAACGTTGGCAGGTGGAGAGGATGAAGGTGTTTGTTATTCAACACCAATACCTATTGTATTGCAGGGTCCAAGTATGCAGCCATATCTGTCATCAAATCAGTCCAGTTATAGTAGAATGTTGTTAGCACGCTTGAGAACTGGAACTTTCTTTAGGATGGCCACTTTTTCAGCTATTAATGATTGGGCAAAAAATGTAATACCATGTCCATGCGATGATATCTCCTTGCAATCATCCATACACTGCATTTTATTTTGTAAATTCTACTCGCATAGTAGGAGGAGATTTTTACTACCATTGCTAAAATTGTGGGCCCTGAGACAACGTAGACCTGCTTTTATTAAGATACAACTGTTGCAAGATGAAATGACTATAAATGCGGTCTCCATGTTTTTAAAAAGTATCCTTAGATGTCGATCCTCAATGTTATAATATCTTTCGTTCCCATCTTTATAATATCTCTGCTAAAACTGAAAATTGAATTTAATTGAAATGCACGGCGGATTGCTCGATTAATTAATTCATTTTGAATGATTTTTATTGTATATATATATATATGTATTTCTATGTGCTTTTATGATTTTTTAACAAAATCGAATAAAGCTATCTTTGACTTGACTAGAGACGCCGACAATATTTCATCAGCTCTCTACACCTCAGGCAACTCCTGGAACTCATCTGATCCTTCAATCAGATATATATCAACCATGCTGATAACATTGGCATTCTGAAGCTTGAAAATCTGACCTATTTTCCTCTGTCCGAGAGAATTGCCTCCAGGCCGTGGATGAAGAATACTGATCAACTGCCTGAAATGTAACTCATCAAAAATTGTGTGAAATTGGAAAATTACCACCATACGACCATCTGGCCTCAGGAACTGGATCACTTCCAATGACATGCAAGAAACCTGAGAGTTTCCATGGACTCAAAGTGATCTAGTTGCTGGCCACAGTGCAAAAAGCAGCAAACCAGGGTTTCTTAAGCAGACAGTAATTCCTTTATTTGATGCATGACCTGATGACAGCTTGTAACGTCCACCCCTTGCTCTTGTTTCAACATTCTGCTTGTCACAGCACAGCATTCTGCTGATGACAAGTAGAGGTTCCACAGAGGACTATTCAGACCAATCATTAGACAGCTCACCTTTTTACACAATTTTACAACAATAACTTGAACACAAGATAAAGAACTAATTAGGCATTGATAACATGAATATAAATCTAAAAACTAAAGTAAGCATTTAAGAAATATCAGATAAGAAATAGCAGATATGGAAACTGTTGGACTGGAAAACACACATCAGTCCAACAATTTGTAAGGACATTTCCTTACTTTGATACTACAACTAAGAGACTTGCTATGGTCACCCCCAGAAATCGGAAGATCAAGAAAGTTATCAGAATTATCTGTAACTTAATTTCCAGGTCTAACCCTAGCTAGCTTCCCAACATGCCATCATTGCTCTACTTTCACCTTTGCTGCATTCCCTCTTAACGCAAGACTTTTCACTGGCTCACAACATTTTGACAAACCCTTCCTCAACAAGGATGCCTTAACTCTGACCCAACCACCCATATTCTGACAGTAGTCAACACTTTCACAATCCCTCAACCTGTCGTGTTTGGTTAGATGCAAATCTGAAATAAGTTTGGGAGAAGTCTACATGCCTGAAAGTGGTACATATCTTTTGGACATACTTTTACCATCTAATTAGGATCAGAACAAGCTTCTTCCTCGCATTAACTCAAAAGGAGATAACCCAGTTGAAATATTAGGAGTTGTGTGGTAGGACCCCAACGTGCATGTCACAGCATCAGAAACATCCAGACCGATAAGCACCCTTCGCACACTCAAACAGAACTTTGTTAAAGTGTTCGACTAACCCATTGCTTTCAAGTCTATATAATGCTGTTCTGATGTGTTTAATCCCAGATTTGCCCATAAAAAAACATAGGATTTATGAGGTGAACTGAACACCATTGTCGGTCTCTTATAGCACAAATATCTTGAAGAACAATACAAAGAGCATCAGCTGTGGGTTCACAAACAAATTTTACTTTAACCCGGGATAAGTGATCAACAAGAACTAAGATGTACCTGTACTGGACTGGTAAAATGGTAAGTGGTCCACAAAAATCTAGACCAGCTTTTTATGAGTTATTTCTGGTGCAGTCTGGTGATGGAAATGTTTTCAAGTGTTTATCATTCATGGTGCAGTGCGTTCACTCCTCTGTGTACTTTTGTGTTTCGGAATCCATGCTGGGCCTCCAAGACTCTTCTCATAGTCTTTTTTTTGTTAGCGTACAAAGAAGATGACCACTATGAGCTGATTATATATTTATGTGTCTCAGTTTAGTGGGAGGAATCAGCTTCTCACCATGAAATAACAAACAGTCAACTTCCGATGGTTCATCAGCTTGTGCCTTGCGGGGTCCAGGAATGTATTCTATATGGAAGCCACACTCCAAAAGGTTTGTAGCCAATCTGGCTATGCTTGCTGTAGATTTTGTTTAATCTTTTCTCTGAAAGAATGTCTATAATTGACCTGTGATCCAATTAAATTACAAAAGGGTAGCCCAAGATTTACGGTGCAAGTTCTCTACTCCCCATACATAAGCCAGCATTTCTTTTTCAATCACAGAGTATCTGCATTAAGCTGGACGAAGTACACGGGAGGCAAACCCAAGTGTTTTCTGCTTTTGGTTATCAAATTGTGAAAGAACTGCACCAAGTCCGTAAGCACAGGTACCCACAGTTATGTCACAAACACTGCATTCTGTGAAAGGTTGTAGGTCTGAGGCTTCTGGTAGTAGTTTCTTAATTTGAGGAATGTTGTCTCACGTTCTTAACTCCATAGAAAATCAGAGCCATTCCTTAATAAAGGTCTAAAACATCTTGGCAGCAAAGATGTGGAGACATTTTGAATAAAACTCACACATTCCACAAAACAACTTATCCTTGGGTGAGGGAGCATTGAGGATGCTATCCACCAAACCTAGTCTTGGCTTGATACCATCCGAAGTAAACACATGCCCCAGGTACTCAACTTCAGAGGATCTAAAAATACACTTATCACTGCATAGAGTTATACCATGTTCCTGCAGTAGCTCCAGCACTCACTCCACAGTACTGTCATGCTCAGCCTAATTCTTGCCATAAATAAGAATGAGATACTGAAATGCTACAATTTTACAAAACCTTTTCAGGATTTTGTGATGAGTCTCTGAAATGCTGATGCTGCAGATACCAATCCAAAGGGTAGGCGACAAAATTGGTAGGTGCGAGTGGGTGTGATGAAAGCTGTGTACTGCACAGGATCAGAAAGAATTAGGGTTTGATGATAAGCGGATCTTAGGTCTAGCTTTATAAATCACTTGAATTGACCTCCTTGAGACAACAAATCCTCTATTCTGGAAAGAGGGAAAGTTTCAACCCATAGAGCCTCATTTAGTTTCCTAAGGTCGACACAAACACAAAGCTTGCCACTTCTCTTCAATGCTAGGACTAACAGAAATTTTCTTACAACTTGTGTTGAGTCTATTTTGTGAAAAGGGGAGATGTGCAGGAGTGGCCCGTTCAGGTACGAGTGGTGGGGCGGCTAATTTTCCCTCATTCTCATCTCCCGAAATACCCCCACCCGACCCCACCGCTCTTACCAGCACGGGCTGCGACTAGAGATGTGTGGTGTTTGGTCTGAATAGCCCTTTGTGAAGCCTCGTCAGGATGCTATGCTGTGACAAGGAGAATGCTGAGATGAGAGAGATTCTACAAAGGGCTATTCAGACCAATCACCATAGGACACTGACCTATCAGTATTTGCGCAAGTGAAGTAAGTTAGAGAAAGTGTCTTCCTCATCAAGACATTTGTTCTCCTACGTTTCCCTCAGAAAGTCTGGCAACCATTACCTTTATAGTGTTCTACCAGGACTAGTCAAACTCATTATATGTCCCCCCCCTCAAGAAAATGTGTATTGGTGGTACAACCCTGTCTCTGCAGAAAGCCAATCTCAAGAATTTACTGCCAGCAAAATTAACAGATATTCACCATCACCTGGCATTCAAAGAGGTAGAAAAAAGATAACTATATGCAAAACATGGTCTCCCTTAATTTAAACACCACCAAATGAGTCCCAGACCTTGAGTACCTAAGCAAAGGAAGATCAGCTATGCACAAATAACTATTTATAACCCTCCTTTCACTTCGTTCGATGATAAAGCCCAGCTACAAGATCACTATGCTGTGTAAAGCGCACCTCTCTGGTTCTCATGTACAGTACAAAAACTTTTCCCACATAGGCTACACTATAATCCAAAACTCTACCAATGTTGTTCAATAAATGGAATAAAAGTGATAAGTTCAAATCCAAGGAATGCAACTCAGTCTTTCATCATTCTGAGGTCTCTACGCTGAGTAATTAATTGTGAAAACCTTCCATTTACAGTGCTCAGAAGCAGAGTGCTGTATGAATTGCTATCTAGAAATAGGTTTCCAATAGTTATAGTTGGGAAAAATATATGTCTAGCTCAAGGTTAAAAAATAAAGTTACACATCATTCCCCCTTTCATGTAGGTCAAAATATTTCCCCTCTTTGAAATGGCCCTAATACCCCCCACCTTTGTAACGATCTGGCACGTGATTTATATGCACAAGTATTGGGTTTTTATGCTGAGTCTGCCATGGAGATGCTCTTCATTTGTCTTCAGGAGGAGCTGCCCTCAGAACTATTCAGTGAACTAATTCCATCAAAAAAGGAGTTTTAAGCGCAAATCTCATAACCTTGGGAATGTTTTTTTTTAGAGAAGGCAGCAACATAATAGAAGGTTAGGCCTGTACTGATGAGCATCAGCTCTGCCAGCCATCCGAATATCAACTGGGATGGTGACACTTCAGGATTGCAATTGGGGCACCTATGGTTGTACAGTGACTCACAAACATAACAAAAATCAGTCTACTCCTCTCTTACATGTGCAATGGTGCAAGGCTATGTAGAGACAATAATGGCCCTGGCGGGTATATCCCAAAAAGTCCTTGGACTGGGGTAGAATATTTCAATTACCATTCATTGGTGTTGCCATGGTCTATAATGTTTTGGTGCTGGTCACTGGGAACCGATTGGCTTGCCTTCTGCTGCCTCACACTACACTTCAATAAAGCGCACTCTCTGAGGCCGGAGCAGCTGCCTTGCCACCGGAGCCTTGAAAAGCCCAATAATTTGGTTGGGTTTGTTGTAGTTGCATACCTCAGTGCAAGTGGTGCGGTGCTCAAAATTAGCTCAGATACATTTTGACAAACTTGTCACATTAGTCAAAAATCAACTTCAAGCCTGGGGAGCGCTGCCATTGTCTTTTCTTGGCAGGTCAAATCTTCTAAAAATGTCGATGCTCTCAAAGTTTACCTTTCTTTTCAACACCATCCCCCTAGAATTTAATAAAGCATGATTTAAAAAATACAAGAAGAGTTCACAAGTTTCATCTGGGGAAATAAATGTCCCGGAATTTCTCTGAAGAAATTACGCAGGAAGAAAGAGCAAGGTGGTATAGCCACCCCAGATTTATACCAATACTACTGAACCTTCCATTTAAAGAACTTTCATCAGCTTCTAAAGGACAGCTCTAGCTTAACTCCTTATTTAAAGGCTCTTGTAAAAGGTCCCCAAGTCCAATCAGAATTTTTCACTTTAAATTTGGCCACACTAATTAAAAAAAAAAAAGTCAAATTAAAGATCCTTCAGAATGCTGCCAAGTACTGGTATTATCTAAGACTCACATTGCAAATACCATATTACTTTGATTCTGCTCCTATTTGGGACTCTCCGGGCACCCCTGTCTGCCTTTTGGACTCATTAGCAACTCCGCTGCGTGAGTGTGGGATTAATAATTAGGGGCAACTCCTGGAAAATTCGAAACTAATTTCGTGGCAGAGACTGTCGGAGATTTCCAGAAACTCTGTCACCAAACTTAATACTATCAATTAATAAGCTGGGCAAGTACACTGGACAAAAATGGTGACGGGAACCTGGAGGCTGAGTCCAGGATAAAACTACGTCCCAAGCTGCGGAAAGAAATTGCAGAGTGCTATTGGTTGTTAATTCAGCCAGAAGAAGGTGCACAAAATCCACTGATGGAGAGCTGGAAGAGGGAACTGCCGGATCAGGATCATGAATTATTATGGCAAGTATCTATGGCTTATTTATGGCACTATGTGAGATCTGGCCCACTAAGAAAAAACATCTTTTCACTGTCCACAAGGCATACTGGACACCTCAGAGGTTATCGAAGTTGGGAAGTCGGGCAGTCGGGCAGTAAAGAAATGCTCTAAATGCGGCAAAGAAAATGCGAACAAAGCACATATGTTCTGGCAGTGTCCCTCAATGCAGCCCTTCTGCGAGAAAGTGGGTAAGATCATATCAGAAGACATAGGCCAAGAACTAAAGGTGAGCTTGGATATAGTTATTTTGGGGGTTTTGACGGGTGGGGGGGAAAAATGGTAACTTTACCAAAATTCAAAAAAACATTATTTTTTCCTAATTCTTTTGGCAAGAAGGGAGTTGTGCATCAAATAGATACTCCCATGTTCCCCCACAGAGGTGGAATGGATCCGTTCAGTACAAGGGGCCGCAACTCTCGATTGATATATTAAGAGGGTTAAGAGAACTACATTTTGGGAATTATGGGACATATGGTTAGAACCTTATGGAAATAATTTCAAGTCCTTAACTTGATATACATCTATCATCTGGAATTTAACTTTGAAATACAGTCTTTTGCTTTTCTGTTTTCTTCCTTTGTTATATATCTGGTCCTATGATTAGTAATATGCTTTACAGGTTTGGCCTGTTTGTCTCAGAGCCACTATTTCATTTACCTGTTTCGGTGAAGTTGGTCCTTTTGACCGGACAGGGGGGATATTACTCTAAAAAATCAGGGATGTTCACAACATCTCCTCCTTATGGAGAGGCCAGGTACCCCTAGTCCCAGTAAAAATAGACCATTTGACATGGTTTTGCATATTGACAAATGAGGACAAAAAAAAGAAAAAGAAGTGGTGAAGTGCTCCGCACCTTGGCCCGTAGAGCACAACCAGTGTTAGGCCTGGAACTGGCAGCATAAGGGCGCTGATGCTAGTTTGTGGTCAACGTGCAAGAGGTACTTTAGTTAAAAAAATATATATCTATGTGAAACACTGTTTTTTTGTTGAAATAGGTGATAAATGTAAAATGAAGCGGTACTTTATTTAGAGTCAGGATTGCCCGCACGACAGTCTGGGAGCCTGTGTCCCAGAGTAAGAGCGGAAGAGTGCGATGCGGCAGGCAGCGGCAGCGTTGTTCAGGTAAGTTTTTTTAAAAGTATTTTTTTGCCCTTGTGTCACTTTTTGTGACGTACTAGTGGCGCATTTCACTACTCCATATTTACAAGGACAGGAAAAGCCACCCTGTGTTACTTTTCCTGTCCTTGTAAATATGGCCCCTTTACACGCAGCACTTTATGTGGAAGGGGCATTCCAAAGGTGTTGCTGTGGGTGTTCCCATCGAACCAGACACATTTCCAGGTTGATGTGAAATCGTAAATCTGGAAATGTGTGTGAATGCTACGCCTCCCCTGGGGATGGCATAGTGAGGTGCAACGAGGAGAAATTTTTCCTTTCTCCATGTTTTTTCCTCTTTCAATGCGTGCTGCATTCTACAGCAGACATTGAAAGAGGAAAATGCCTGTAGTGATTGTTTTTGTGTAGGTAGGTGCCCCTTCCTGCACAAAAACAATGTCCCCCACGACGCAGGCATCCTTGCACCATGGTGCAAGCGTGCCTGCGCCGGCGCATGGTTGGAGTTTGTGCACCAGCGCAGGGACAAGCACAGAGATGCGACATATTGTTATAAATATGTTGCATCCCTGTGCTTTGAAAGTGACTCAGTGCAGCACAGCCAAATGGTCACTTTCATTGTAAATTTGCCCCAAAGTGTTTAGCCCAGAATCACAACATTTCATAAAGTGGGCAAACTGGGATTGAACTCAAGGTCTACAGGCTTCGAATTCAGCACATTTTAACCGAACTATAGGGCCTTCCAAGTAAACCTCTCCTTAGGGATAGCTCTCAAATAATTATGAATGCCAGCTGAGAGTCTTTAACAATCAATGCATCAGTTAGAATACCTCTGGAAACTCACACAATGAAAGCCCAAAATGGTGAATCTGCTCATTTCCATCTGTAAGTATTCGTTTTAGTACTAAAGTTAGGTTAAATTATTTTATCAACAAGACTTTGTATTTCAGTAGCAACCGTTAACCTGATTGGATTTGTTTCAGTTTTGTACCTGGTTACTGAGTTATCCTTCGAAGGTGTATAATATGTATTTAATAAAACACAGACGTGTGGGTGAGAGAAGTTAATATTTTTAAACTTAGATTTTGATTTACTGGCCTTGTATTAAGAAAAACACGCATTTTTTTAGGGATTGTATTCCCGCTCTACAATTCGTTTAGCTCATTCTCAGTAACGCTCTACTTAACAATCAAAGTAGGGAGCCTTTTTAGAAAAGTACAATTCTGGGAAAAAAGTATAAAAAATGTCAAATTTTTGTTATAGTCATTCAGTTTAGTTGCTGTGTGTTCTGTCCCTATATTTGTGAACTGAGAAACCATCAAGACCCAATAGCTATTATCCTTGAGACCCAAGTGTTTCACTGCTGCTCTCTTCCCCCACTCTGACTTTGGGCCAGATGACCGACCCTTCCATTTTGCAACTCGCAAATTGCGTCTTTTTGCGACTCGCAATTTGCGACTTGCAAAATGAAATTTATAACAGTGTCTCAGACACTGTTTACAATTCCTAATGGGGTCGCAAATTGCCTGCCTCATTAATATTCATGAGGCAGGTGCACTTTGCAACCCCATTGGGAATGGCTATCACTCCCAGGGATGGTGGCCTACTGGGGTCAGAAGACCACTATTTCTGTGTTGGCTTTTTAAATAAAGCAGCTATTTACATGCATTTAAAAAAGAAAAATTAAACTTTTCTGTTTAATTTTGTAAGAGCAGTCAGTGGTCCATGTGACCACTGTCTGCTCTTAAAAAGATATTTTCAATGCAGTCACAAAGAGAAAGGGGTCCCCTGGGGACACGTTTCCATTTGCGAGTGGCTTACCACTCGTTTGAAATGTGTGGTAAACTGCAAGTGTTTTGTGGCAGCAAAACGATCTTACATTGAAGTGCAACTGCTATTAGGAAGGGACGCCCTTGGCTCGCCCCTTCCTAATAGAGAGCCGCAAACCCTATTTTGCGAATCTGTAATAGGTTACCGACTCGCAAAATAAGGTTTGTAAATAGGGTAGACCTATTTTGCGTTCACAAACGGGCTGATTTCCCATTTGCAGCTGCAAACAACGGTCAGACATCTGGCCCTTTGTGCGTCTGCCATGGGCTAATCCAGAGCTCCCCCTTCCAGCCTAGTCTCCCATGGAGAGTTGCACCATGATTAACCTTCTGCTGTGAGAAAGTGTACTGCACCTGCAGTGTGCAATCAACGCAGAACTTGAAGAAGCTGTATGTTTGCCTGGGAGGAAAAGGATGGAAGCATTGGGGTGAGTAGGAGTCAAAGGACACATTCTAAAACTTAGGGACACGCCTCACACCTCCTCCAGAAGTAACACATTTGAGACCATGGAAATTGGTGGTTCTGGTTAGGAGGATGTCAATTTTAGTTCTATGGCATTCAGAAGCTGATATCAGCTGTATTAATACAAGGATTCATTCAATGTAATGAGGTCAAAGTTACAAGCTGCTTTTTCCTGCAAATGCTGCATGGAAGAAAGGGCCAAATATATTTAGCGATATGCAAATATTCTGCAAACTGATTTGAAAATGCTAAAACACCACAATGCAATGTGTGACACTTAAAAGGGGTATATGCCTAAAATTAGCTCAGGCTAGGGTACATTTTGGAAATGTGAAATTTTCAAATTAAATGGTGACTTGCATATGGAGATTTTCATCTAGTGGGGCACAAATGTATTTATAATATTTTCCCAATTTTTGAGTAGTCTCAAAATAAGGCTAATGTAATCAGAAATTACCATAAAGTGGACGCATATGTTAACCAGGTACAAACTATGGAAGGACATCAAGATACTACACCAGATTACACCATTGTAACACTTATGCCATGATGTGATGGATGCAAGTTCTTGGAGCTCCTTGGAGAAGGGAGAAATTATTTTAGTAAAGTGTTACTTTCTTTGGCCAACATGAAGAGGGCATTTATGGGATTACAGGCTCGGTGGACAAAACTTTTTTAATTCTACTGTATGCCAAGACCTTTTGATTTTAACAAAAGTGTATGTCTAATACACTTACTCATAGGTGCTTTCACCCAGCTCATCTTCTATTGACTTTTTATTGTGTCATTCACATTTTTCTTCTGTCCACCACCAGTCGACTTAAGCCACTGGCGAACTTTACTGTGAGTGACAGCATTCTACCCTTTCAGAAGAAGCATATGTACACAAGGTAGTTTCTTTCAGTGCAAGAACTTGCAATGACAATGTGTACTTTTTGAGACCAGAAAATATTTTTGCTGTTATCTAATTTTTTTTAGATTGAAAAGCTTTCACAACAAGGTTTTGCAAAAACCATGAAAAAACAAACATTGCCAAAGCTCAAATGCTTCTGATCAGTGCTAAACCTATTGGCTTTGCCAATGCTTGTTAGATTATTGAGGAGCTCTGACCACCACCAGCAAGAGAAATGCAATACAGTCGGACAATTACAACACATGTTCAGGTCTTATGCACTCTACAGCTGCTTGCTTCTGGAAGCTACCAGTCCACTATTTCTATGTCTGGAGGCTTGTACCAAAGTACAGTATCAAAATCATTAGACAAGCTCCTAGATGCAATGTTAGTCAGAATCAAATCACATAAGGCATTTCCATGCACAGCAGCAGAATTTAAGGACACAAAGGTCAAGTTTTATTGGGCTGCAAATGTTTCTAATGCCATAGGCTGTGTGTATGGGACACCCATATTTCTATGCCCTTCCACCCCCCTTTGCTATTAAGTAAATTTATAGGAGCAATAAGAGCCAGCACTTGATGACCTTTCAAGTTGTGTGCAATGATCACAGACATATTGGTACATTATTCAGGGAGCACACATGATTTCTTCGTCTGGCATTTAAGACCTTGGTAATAGCTCACCATTATGTTATTTAATATGAGAGTACAATCATAAAGGAAGAAAGAGCACACACAATACAAAGCCTCTTTGGTGTATCCTGCACCACTGACGGGCATGTACCATAAACAATTATCCTGACACATCTTTGTGGCAGTTCACTTTGAGGTCACTGTCCCTTATGCCATCAACCACATTGCTTTCAACTGCCTTTGCTATAAAACAGTGCTTTCATCAACACCATGAAGTGCCCAACTTTTAGATTTCACTAACACACTAAATTGCCCATGATTGTGGTCTCTCATGTTTCGTTTGTTTCTAATTGCTACTATGTACTCTAGGTTGGCCAGTGGTATAGCTGGTTCTCCGGCCAGGGCCAGGAATGAGGAGGTGGTACAGCCGGT
Organism: Lissotriton helveticus; assembly: GCF_964261635.1. NCBI lineage: Eukaryota > Metazoa > Chordata > Amphibia > Caudata > Salamandridae > Lissotriton > Lissotriton helveticus. Next base: position 546,565,896 of record NC_136070.1, read on the forward strand.
TTTGGTTCAATGCATGAGGAGGTAGTTGTTGGGCACACACTGCTGCCTGGGCTGCCGATATAGGCTTGGGAGGAGCAGCTATCCGTCCACTTCACATGGTCCTTCAGCTTTGGTGTCATTGTGTTTCTTCACATGTTCACCATAATTATCATCGCCAGGATGGCTAATTTTATCTAATATGGTAGGGAGATGGAAGGTTGCATGTCAGAAGTCAGTGTCAGCGACTCCACGTATATACATTTAGCAAGGCATACACTCATTGGTATCTTTTTTGGCATGTAATAGTTACATGGATAACACTGTAGGCACATGGTAAACAGGAGGACAGAGGTAATATTCCAATGACTTACTGGTAACCTTCATTACTCCTAATCCTGATTGTCCTCGACAAAAGGGTTAGGAGCCGCCCAAGTGGTTGCTCTACAATTTTCAGAGATTGACACAAGACCTAACTTATCCCAAAAAAAGCTGAAATCATCTAGAAGAACAATTCTGGATTTCTGTTAAAGGAGGCCTGTTAGATAAAAAATAAGCCAGAGATATTGTCTGGTTGATCCACCTGCTAGCAAAGGATAAGGAAGGCTTCTTGCCTTTGTTTGAGGACCAAAAGTATTAAACAAGTAGTTTGACTTTCTAAAAGATTTTGAATGCTCCAAATAAATGTCAATGCCCTTTTAGCATCCAATGAATGCCATGGGACCTCCCTACAAAAGACAGAAAGAGACTTAAGAGCCAGAAGTAAAATTTTCTGACCTTTATTAAAAAAACTAGGAAACCTTTGGAACAAAGGTAGATTTCAATTTGAGTACATCCCCAATCTCAAAAAATGGAATGAAAGGACTCTCTTGCTAAAGTGGCAAGTTCACCAAGCTTCTGGAAAATGTTATAGACACCAAAAACCCACTTCATTGGCAGAAATTTGATATCCATCTCTGAATGCGGCTCACAAGAATGAGTAAGAATCTTGAACAACAAAGGCAAATCCCCCAAAGGTTATAATGGTTTGAGGACACCAAACTGTTGTTATCCAACAAATTCCCTGATGGATCACAAAATGCTGTGATAGCCACCGACTGTAAGCGTAAAGTAGAAACTGTAAGGTTCTTCTCATAGTACTCCTAAAGGAACTGCAAAACAATTGTGATTGCAGCTCCCATACCATTTCTGAATTTTTGCCAATGCCGCCCATAAGATACAGGGTGGAATGTCTATGAGACTGCTGTATAGGCTAGACAACCCCTTACTTTTCAAAGCCCTCCTCTCAACTTCCACACCAAGAGTGGAAGCCTCGGGAAAGAATTACATCTGGAGATTTCAGGGGTGAAGGATCAAGAGGAAGAAGCCAGGGCTCCTGAACAGCCAGGTTCCTCAGCACAGGGAACCAGGACCTCCCGGGCCAAAATGGAACTACCAACACCATCTGCCTGTCCTGTTGGCAACCTGGCTAGAAGCTCTGGTATCAAAGGAAAAAAAGGAAAACATAAAGGAGTCAATTTGGCCATTGAACTGAAAGCGCATCCATTCCCCATGACCTTTACTGCACACAGATGTTAAAATGTATTATTCAGAATTGTCATTATTCCTCCTTTAGCAAAACCTTTTCAACTGTGTGATGCCATGAGGTCTAAAATGGGACTGCCTGAAAAGTGACGCTAGACAATGTCATCTCTTGAGAAAAAGGAAATATTTAACTCAGCGAATCTGCTATCACATTATCTGTCCCTTTCACCTGAACTGCCCTCAGGTACAATGTCATATTGATTTGTATAGCGCACTAATCTCCCAAGAGGGTATCCAAGTGCTATGTGAACTTCTGACCACTGAAACAGCTGGACCGCCATCCAATTGAGAGATTGAGACTTGGTTCCCATTTGCTTGTTCAGGTTTGCCACCATCACTATATTGTCTGACCAGACCACCAAGCTGAACCAAGCTAGAACCTTTGGCTGGTCCTGCTGCAGGGACACACCCTTCGAGAGGGAATACGGATAAAGCCATAATCTCAACTCCTTCCATATCACCTCTGTGGTGACTGGGACCATCTGGTCAAACCCCTGAGACTTTGGATCCTAAAACAAGAGAAGATAAAACCAGAGTGGATGAAGATGCAGTCCCGCCTAGGGCACTGTGAGAACTCAAGCCACCATCTGCCTATATAGCTTGAGCCACTGTCGCACTGGAAGTGGTTCGCTTTGAATGGTGTTCAATGCAAGTTCCTCTGTGAAACTGCCCGAACCTCTGGTAGGAACACCTTGTTCAAATATGTGTGAAATCTCACTCCTATGAAAGTCATGTCCATTGCTGGAATTTATTGCACTTGCTGTGATTCAACAGAAATCCATGTGACCGTAGACATTCGCCGACCCTCTCCATGTCCTGCGATGGTGCATAGAAGAGCCAGTGGTCCAAGTAAGGATAGAATCTTCTACCACAAAGATGAAGAAATGCAACCAGAGGAGCACCCACCTTTGTGAATACTCAGGGCAGTCTTTAGGCCAAAGGAGAGTACATTGAATTTGAAGCATCTCCCTTAAACACAGAACTGTAGAAACTGATGATGGCTTGGGCAGATAGTGATATGGAAGTAAGAATCCTGTATAACTGGAGTTATCATAAAGGGACCCTTTATGGCAGGCGGAAGTGTCCTTTGTAATGTCTCCATCTTGAATTAGAGATTTTGAACAAACTTGTTGAGATGCTTCATATCCAACGCCACCCTGTAAACCCCTGTAGATTTTTGAACCAGAAAAATAATCAAGTAAAATACCTGGTTCTGTTCCACCTAAGAGAGATTGCTTTGTTCAACAAAAGTCTCACTATCCCTTGTTGGAGAGCCAATTGCTTTTCTTTGTTGGACTGCCAAGGAGTTAGTATCGCCCGAGTCCTGAGGAATAATGACAAATTCTAACCTGTATAGTGACCTAACAATCTGGAGAACCCAAGCATTTGCGGTAGAGGGTTCCACGGCTTCCTGAAAGTAACAAATACTGCCTCCAACCGGAAACTCTCAGCCAAACCCAGCATTGCCAGGATTTGTTTTTATTGGAAGATTTGGGTTTCTTATCATCTCATTCCTTGGCCTGAATTTGCCTGGCTGATGCTTATGTGAGGGCTGATGAAAAGGAGACCTTTTTGTCCTCTGAGGAACAAAGGAACCTTGCTTTAACGATGATGAGTGTTTCTTCTCATTAAATAACTTGTGAATTGCATCCTCCAATTTAGTACCAAAAAGGTGAGCCCCTTAAAAGGCATTCTCAAAGCTGAATCTGTGCTGAATCAGTATGACAGTCTTTCAACACCAAGGGAGAGATTTACCAAATCTCCACGCAACACAGCGCAACCCCCCCCCCCGCAAAGCTATGCTGCATTGCGAGACAGGGAGGGAGCATGAGTGCACCACATTTTCAACGATATGGCTCTCGCCTCCCCTTTTCCTTGCGCCATCGCTGATTACAGCTGCAGTGCGCCACCCAATCACCTTAGCGCCAAGGTGTGTGTGTGTGTGAGTCCAGCATAGGTTTTGTACAGGAAGGATACTATGCCTAGACACGAGGGAAAGCTTTTCCCAGTTTGTATGCGTGCTGCACAGTGCAGCATGCAAGGAAAGTCAGAAAAGGAAGGAGAAACTAAAGCATTTCTCCTTCCTTGCAACCTAGTTTAAAAGGGCGCACTTTTTTCATGCTAAACCCAATCTGCTGTGTTTAGTAAATTGGGTTTCACGTGAGAATCCGTTGAGTGGTTGCATGGGAACGCCCATGCACCACCCTTGGCACGTCCCCATGGCGCGTTACTGTTACGTTATTTCCAGCGCTAAACAAGTTTAGCACTGGAAAGGGCAGTTTTGCCTTACTTTTGTGACGCAAACACGGCGCAAAAGCTTAGTGAATTTCCCCCATAGTACCTTCTGGATGCAATAGAAGCTCCTCCAGCCAATGCAGTTACACAGACAACATTAATAATAATAATAATAATAATAATAATAATAATACAGCATTTTGTAAAGCGCGAACAGCTACCTCACAAGGAGGTGTCCCGGCGCTAGCAGAACACAGTTGACCTGAGGGTCAGAAGTGGGAAGTTAGCGGAGTTGAGAGAAGAGCCAGGTCTTTAGCAACTTCTTAAAGCAAGGTTCGGAGGGGGCTTGCTGGATTGCTGGGGGTAGGGTGTTCCATAATGTTGTGACATTAGCCGAGAAAGTTCGACCTCCTAATCGAGCCCTTCCCGTTCGTGGGACAACCAGTTGAACGCGGCCGTTGGAACGCAGCGCGCAGGCTTGGGAATATCTCGGGAGACAAATTTTCAGGTACTCCGGGCAGGTACCAAACAGAGATCTGTAGGCCAGCGTGAGTGCCTTAAATTTGATTCTGCTGGAAACTGGAAGCCAGTACTGTGATCGCAAGTGCGGAGAGACTGACTGCTTGAAAGGGATACGCAGCAGCAGTCTCACAGCCGCATTTTGGACCCCCTGAAGTTTGTGAGTCAGGTATTTTGGTAGGCCCAGATATAGTCCGTTGGCGTAATCCAGCCTGGATGTAACAGTGGCATGGATTACATTTTTCCGGCAACTCTCCGGGAGGAGCCTCAGGATCTTACGGAGGTTCCTCAGCTTACTCAAGCAACAACCGGCAACTTGTTGAATATGCGAGGTAAAGGACAGGCTATCGTCCCACCTCACTCCAAGATTTTTTGCCGAGCGGTTGGGTAAGGGGGCTTGGCCCATCTCTGTTGGCCACCACAGTTCTGATGGGGGAGGGGGGCCTTTACCAAAGAAGATCACTTCAGTCTTATTGGCATTTAATTTTAGTTTGTTCGTATTCATCCAACAGGCTATATCTTGGAGACATCCCCTAAAGTTCGAGAAGAACATTGAATGAAATGTCAGAGATATACTCAATCTGCCTCTGAATACCTTCCAATAGAGAAACCCAATCAGTTCCCTTGTCCATGGATTTAATTTTCTTAAAGTCCAAAGATTAAGTATTTCAAAACATACGTTTCATAAATACCCGCTCTTAGGGCTATATGAGTACCAGAATAGACCTGTTGAATCGACCTTCTTGTCTGACTGGTCTTTAATGATTGCTTCCTCAGAGAGGTTCTGTCCACCAAACTAGCAACCAGAGAACCAATGGGAATACTATCCAGAAAAGACCTCTGCATGCCAAAAAGAGGGTACAACTTGGCCATAAAAGGTGGAAGCAGGATCTTGTCCAGGTCCTTCTATTCCCTCTTAAGGAAATCCAAGATATGACTATGGACAGGCATGTTCAATTGGGATATACCCTAAACCTATCTTAAAAGATGACTAGAGAAGGTCTGAGGAGCTTTCTCTCCGTGACACTCTATATTAACCTTCACATGAGCTACAATGTGCTACCACATCTCTTTGGTTAATTATTTGTTCTTATGTTCGTCAGACACCAGTCCTTCCTCTTCCTCAGAATCAAAGGATACATCCGATAAAACAGGATCGGGCTATCTGGTAAATGACACTTATCCATTTTCTTTTCCATTAATCTCCTTAATCTGGCTTTTAAATCTCATCCTTCCCCTCCTTAGATCTGCTCTTCTTAGGGAAGGCTATTCTGAGGAATCAGAAGAAGAGTGGGAGACAGCATACTTTCCCTTCCTAGAGTGTTTCCCCATAATGGCAACTGTAATCCTTTCAACTTCCCAGCGTCACAGGAAAGCAGCATTTAAATCCCCAAACGTAAATCCCTGCTATGTGAGCTTACCCGACAGCCGCCCATTGCTTGTTTTTCACTCCTTCACCCAGAAATGATTGCATCTAGCATATCACAAGCATTTGCTCAATCCAAGAGGGAACACAAGCGCCTGTAACACCAATAATTATGCCTCCTCAATTTGCCCAGCCGACTAAGGTAAAGGTAATACACAAGCATTTGCAATGCAATAGGTCTCGCATTACTAAAAGTTTGAGCTATGGGCGTTGCATTATTATTTGCAATGCCAATACCTCAAACCTTTAGTAATGCGAGACCTATTGCATTGCAAATGCTTGTTAAATACAGTAATTAACAGTAGATGCTATTACTGAGCTTCTTGACACACTTTACCGACCTCCGATGCGAACGCATGGCCTACATTTTACCAGAACTTGAGGGGTTTATTTAAAAGACACTTGCGCCGCCAGTGCGTCACTTTTAATATGGGAAAAAGCGATGTACCAGTGGCGCAAGGGCTTGTAAATAACCCCCTGAGCATTTAACTAGCAGATTGCCACTCCCTCTCAAACCAGCACCAGAGTTGTCCAAAAGCTGAAATGTAATAAATGAGAGGGCTGCAAGCAGATCTATGATTTAACATGAAGAAGACTGATTCCCTACCACGTCTGTTTTCAGAGATTATTGTTGTAGAGAATACTGTACTAAGAGAAAGCAGAGGTGGATGAAGAGGCTGGTTAACAAAATAGGAAGTAGATTAGATTACGTTGATTGTCAAAAGGCATTGAAGGTCCATGTTTGAAAAGAAATCAATTAAAATTGCACCCTGCTGATGTTCAAAAACAGCACCCAATGGGGATCCAACCTTATCCTTCATTCACACCTTCAAAAACCACAAAGCGCATACCAGCAGGTAAAACATAGCCGATGGCGAGAGATTGAATGAAAGTGGGTGCCACGCTGAAAAAAAGCACAACGCCTGCGTAGGTGCCGGCAGTGCCAGGAAGTGGATCAGCAGAGTCGCTGCAGGTTTTTGAATGTGGGTGTCATGCAGAAACGAAGTGCGGCGCCCGCGTACATATAACATATGTACCTGAAGTGCCAGGAATTGGATCGGCAGAGCAGCTGCTGTTTTGTAAAATGTATGTGCGTGGCTGCAAGTGAAGTGAGCGCCATGATCATAAATAAATAGTCCCCCCAAAAATACATAAAGGACCACAGTGTAGGGAAACTGTAGTTGGTCCGTGCTCCAGGCCTAAAAACGGAAGAGCTATATCTGGAGCACCAACCAAGCCATGAAATAAAAGCAACGCACCAGTGAACCAATGGCAAGCTGCAGGCGGGATTAACTTGGTATGAGTGATTACAGCAGGTCTTGCAGACAGCGCACGCGCTGATGCTCGACCTAAAAAGACGGACCAAATCCACTCCTACTCCTCTCAAATAGACAGAAAAAAAACAGGAGGACTGCTGGTATTGATTGCCCCTAAAGACTACCAGCCCACAGAGAGCGAGGATCCATACTTACATTCTTGCTCTTTTTTTGTCTCTCGGGGTGAACTCAACCTCAAAACTAATGAAGAGGATGAGGACAAGAGGATGTGTGAGGGGTAAAGTCACTGTTGATGTGTGGAGCCTTTAAGTATCGCATTGCTGACTGCTTGTCAAATTCTACTTTTTTAGACTATAATTACCTTGATGCAGTGGGTGAATAATGCATGATTAAAAAGAAATGCTGCCTTTTATTGATTGCAAAAGTATGGGCCCTGATAGGGTATGTACTCCTTCAAACACATTGTTAAACATGTTTCCTAAAGTTGTGTAAATTGCTATTATTCTATTATTTTATATTTAAGGGGGATGCTCACCTGTCAATATGGGTTCTTGAACAGATGTGTCTATAATGCTCTAACCCGCACAGTGTCTGGACTTAGTGTACTATTAACGAGTAACTCACAGGAAGTGGAGGAGGAGGTAGTGGGGAGGTAGTTATGTTATTGTTAAGGGGCATTTTTAAAGCGCTCTGTCACCATGGGTTTCCTGGCACTAGTCTGACACTGAAAGAGGAAAGGAGAGTTAACCGGAATGTGGGAAAAGCCACGTTTTTAGGGATTTACGGAATTGGATGAGCGAATTAGAGAATTTGAGTGAGGAGGGGAGAGAATTCCAGAGTGTGGGGGCAAGGAGAGCAAATCTCCGGCCACCCATTCTGCAAAGTTTAAAAGGAGTAACGACCAAAAGACGAAGGGTGGAGGATCTAAGATTACGTGAGGGGCAGTAGGGACTGATGAGGGATTTCAGGAAAACAGGGCAGGTGCCGGTGAGAGATTTGAAAGTGAGGCAGCCGATTTTGAAGGCTGCCCTAGAGGAGATGGGAAGCCAGTGGAGTTTAGTGAGGAAGGGTTTGGCAGATTGCCATTTCGGGATCCCGCAGGCTAGTCTCGCCGCTTGGTTCTGGACGATCTGGAGTCTAGAAAGGAGGGCCTTAGGCAGCCCATGATAGAGTGAGTTCGAAAAATCCAAGCGGGAAAGGACAAGGGCCATGATGACTAAAATCAGGGCTTCAGGCGTCAGAAGGTAAGCCACCTTTCTAATCCTGCGCAGCTGGTACATGCAGGAGGAGACCACCGACCCTATTTGGGGTTTAAGAGATAACTCGGAGTCAATGATGACCCCGAGACTCTTTACTGAAGCCACGGGGGTGGGAGGAGGACCGAGGTCTCCTGGCCAGAAATGCGGGCCCCAGTGAATAGAGCTCTTGCCGGGAAGAAGGAGTTCCGTCTTCCCGGGATTGAGTTTGAGCTGGTTCTGGCTCATCCACTGAAGGATGTGGGTCATAACTGCCTGGAAGTTAGAGATAGCAGAAGAAGAGTCAAGAGGAAAGATGAGTTGCAGGTCGTCAGCGTAGTTGAATACGGTGACGTCCCACTGCCTCAGAGAGAAAAGAAGAGGTTGAAGATAAAGATTGAAAAGCAGAGGGGATAAGGAAGAGCCCTGGGGGACCCCGCAGAGTGAACACTCCCTAGGAGCCCTGAAAGTACCCAGGCTGAGAGTCTGAGACCTCCCAGACAGGAAGGATTTGACCCAGGTCAGCGCCAGGCCCTGGATGCCGGCCTGCTCGACACGGTGGAGTAGGATGTTATGATCCACCGTGTCGAAGGCGGCCGACAGATCTAAAAGAACCAAGGCCTGAGGGATGCCCCTGTCGACGCCGGCTCGGAGCGCGTCCAGTACGGCCAGGATTACTACCTCTGTGGAATGGCCGGGTCTAAAACCGGCCTGGTTGACTTCGAGGAAGTTGGAGCTCTCGATGAACTGCGAGAGACAGGTGGTAACGTGGGCTTCCAGAATTTTGGCGAAATAGGGCAGAAGAGAGATAGGCCGGTAATGCGCCAAGACCGCGGGGTCCGCTCCCGGTTTCTTCAGTAAAGGCACTAGGACGGCTGCCTTGAAGGAGTTAGGTACGGAGCCAGAAGAGAGAGAAGAATTCAGCAGAGAGAGAGTATTATCAGGGAGATGGAGACAGATGTCCCGTAGTATGGAAGGTGGACAACAGTCATCCGGAGAACCAGATTTAACCCGGGCGGCCAAGGTGGCCAGCGATTTTGAATCTAGAGGAGGAAAGTGTGTGAAGGTGAGGGCGTTAGGAGGGGGACAGGTGAAACTAGCGCCAGGAGCGGTGACCGGAATAGTGTCCTTGATCAGAATTATTTTCTCCAAGAAAAAAGAGCTGAGGGCATTACAAGATTCCTGAGTCGGAGCCTGGATAGGGAGCGTCCTGGGGTCGGAAGAGAATTCTTGAATTTGAATTTGAATTTTAATGAATTTCTAAAGCGCTCTGTTACCGGGACGGTTTCCTGGCGCTAGATAGCGGTAAGCCGGTAGGGTCAAGGGCGGGAACTAGACTGCTGGGGGTCTGGGAAACAGGAAGGTTTTGAGGAGTTTACGGAATTCCACATAAGAAGTGGAAGCTCTGAGGGCAAAAGGTAGGGAATTCCAAAAAGAAGGGGCTAGGACCGCAAATCTCGTCCCCCCAGACCTCTTCTTCCTGAAGCGAGGGACTGTCAGTAGAGCTTGGTTGGAGGAACGGAGCTCTCTGGCCGGGAGGTAAGGAGATATAATCTCACAGAGGAAGGCAGGGGCGGTCCCAGATCTAGCCTGGTATGTCATGCAACCCAGCTTGAAGAGAGCCCTCTCCTTCACCGGTAACCAATGCAATGATTGCAACAGAGGGGTGGTGTGGTGAAATTTAGGGAGTCCATAAATCAGGCGAGCAGCCTGATTTTGTATCTGCTGGAGTCGGCGAATCAGGTAGTCTGGGGCGCCGTTGTAGACCACATTCCCATAGTCAAGGCGCGATAGCACCATGGCCATGAGGATGAGCTTAAGGGCAGGGACGGAGAAAAAACGGGAAACCTTACGGATAGTGCGAAGGGAAAAGAAGCAGGAGGACACCACCGAGTGAACCTGAGTGTGGAGAGAAAGCTGGGAGTTGATGAAGATGCCTAGGGTTTTGACCTTGGGGACCGGGGAGGGAGGGGGACCGAGTGAGTCAGGCCAGAAAGACGGGGACCATGGACTGCAACCACTCCCAGTCAAAACCAACTCTGTTTTGTCGGGATTTAACTTGAGGTGGTTGCAGTTCATCCAGTTTTGGATGAAGAGCATCACCCTCTGAAAATTCCGGGCGGAAGAAGGAGAATGGGAAAGGTTAAAGATGAGTTGGAGGTCGTCGGCGTAATTGAACACCGAGACCTCCATCTGCTGTAAAGAAAAAATGAGGGGTGAGATGTATAAATTAAATAACAAGGGGGACAAAGAGGAGCCCTGGGGGACGCCGCATGTCACTCTGCGAGGAGGGGCAGCAAAGCCTGCCAGGTGGACTGCCTGCTCCCTGTCCGTTAGAAAGGATCGGAGCCAGGCGTGGGCCGTGCCCCCAATGCCCGCCGCCTCGACGCGGTTCAGAAGAATGTCATGATCCACCGTGTCGAACGCGGCGGACAGATCTAAGAGGACCAGGGCCTGGGGGAGGCAGGTGTCAATGCCCTCCCTCAGTTTGTCCATCACCGATACTACCACCTTCTCGGTTGAGTGCAGTGGGCGGAAACCTGCCTGACAAGAGGAAAGGCGGCCTGTGGACTCCACAAAGGAACTCAGAGTGCAGGTGACATGAGCCTCTGAGACCTTCGCCAGATAAGGGAGCAGGGAGATGGGACGATAATTGGCAGGTAGAGATGGGTCAGCGCCTGCCTTTTTTAAAATAGGAATGATAACTGCTGATTTGTGGGCAGTTGGGACGGTGCCAGTAGTGAGGGAGTGATTGATTAGTGTGAGTGGGGGGGAGTAACATCTGGAGAAGATCTCTTTTAGGGCAAATGCCGGGCCGATGTCGTGCGGTGAGCCCGATTTAACCCGAGCCAGTAAGGGGAGAAGAGTGTCCCGTGTCAGAGGGGGGAAGTGAGTGAGAAGTGGGGCAGCAGGAAGCGGGTCCACAGTGAACGGAATAGGAAGTGAGGGAGGGATGTTCGCCTTGATGAGAGCCACCTTCTCTATAAAAAAGGAGTTGAGGGAATTACATAGTGATTGGGACGGGGGAATTTTGGAGATCACCCTATCGGAGGCAGCGAGCTCGTGCACCGTGGCGAATATTTCCTTAGATTGATTTTCAGCTGCCAGGATTTTACCAGAGAAGTACTCAGCTTTAGCAGGTAATATATCTCGTTTATATTCCTTGAGTACAAGGCAGTACTTGGCTTTGAGAAGGGGGCAGTAGGTGCGTCGCCATGCTCGTTCTGCTCTGCGCGCCTCCAACTTCTTGACTTTAAGAAGGGGGGAAAACCATCTGTTAGCAGCGTGGGCTCGCTTAATGGCTACTTTCTTAAGGGGAACAATACTATTGCATGCCTTTTGCAGCCAGGTGTTGATGGCTGTGAGCTGAGTGGGAAGGGATAGATCACAGAGCTCTGGGCAAGGTGCCGCGAGGGAGGAGCAGACATCAGGGAGGTCGGCCTTGTCCCACTTTCTAAAGTCTTCTTTTTAGAATTCTTCAAGCACTCTGAAGATCTCCTTAGATTTGCAGGGGGCGGAAAGGATCTTGTTAGAGACATAGGTAGTTTTGGCCATAGCAATGGCTTTTTTGTATTTGTTACGAGCAGTAACGTAGGTGTCTCTGCTCGTGGAGCAGTAGGTTCTTCTCCACTTACGCTCCAGCTGGCGTAACTCCAGATGTTGGGTTTTTAGTTGATGGTCGAACCATTTGTGGGAGTTGCTGTGCCGTGAGCGGGGAAACTTCGTAAGCGGGGCAAAGATGTTACTGGCAGACGTGAGCCAATCAGAAATATTGCCGTCTAGCTCGTCGATACAGATGTCGCTAGAGAAAGAGGGGCAGGAGCGGGACAGGTGAGAAAGAAATGCAGGGGAATCAACAGACCTCCACTTGCGGGCCACACCACCCTCTAGAGGGGGGGCTCTGATGTTATTGATGAAGCAAAGCTTCGCATATTTTGCGGCTTGCTGAAATCAAGAACCTCGTTTATGTATAACAAGGTAATAAATGTACGTCTTACTAACATTTATATTAAGTTTGAGTAAAGGTTTAAGACGCTTGCCTATGTGTATTTCTAATGAATTTAATCTGTGTCCTCTAAAATGGCCGCCGCTTGTATTTTAGTTACTGCGCATGCGTCAGCCACACTCACGTGTCCTGACGCGTCTGCAGAAGTGGAGGGAAAGTTATGCGCCTGCGTAATTCATAGCTGTGCTTATCATGTGGTACAGCTCGTGCCACTGCTCTTGTGTCCGTCTCAATGTAGCTAACATTTAATTGCATAAGTTTATTTCTTGATGATGAGTTAAAAGTACAAACCCTGTGATATGTTTTCATAATGACATTATTATGTATTAATTTGTTTTCGCTTACTTTTCATGTACCGCGGGAAATGGGGGTCTGAGTGAGAGGAGAGCCATATTGGAGGTCCCTTCTGCGCCTGTGCGACATTCGGCAGCACGAGGGACCTTGGCTGATGGAACATAGCCAGCTGGCAGTGATGGGCGAGATGCTCCTGAGAAAGTCACCTCTGCCCTGCGAGAACAGCGAATGTGGCTTCTTATATGATACATTGTATTTTTGCGCTACTGTTAGCTCATGGGAACCCCAAATCTGCTAGGCGGTACCCAAATATGTTAATGAAGGCTTCAATTCGTGTATTGTGATTGGTGTGTTACCCAAACCCTACCTTAGGACCAATCGAAATTGAGGGATTCTGACACTTTGCAACATTGGGGGGTGGTACACTGTCCCAAAACTGTATATCTACCCTGGGTTCACCTAGTGAACCGTCCGACTTGTCTGGTTTAGCTGACCTGTCACTGACCCAACGCACTCAATAGGTGACTGAAGATACAGAGCGCTGTGGAGCACTCTGTCCGAATTTGACCATAGACTAAGGTTCTACTGAACCTTAAAGTGCTGGCAAAGCACTTAGCTGGGAGTTCGCTGACCCAATCGGGGTCTTGATCGATAGCTGCAGAGCGGGTGGAGCGCAGGCGTTGCTTCCGAACTGTGGGTTCCGGTCCTGTCCTGAAGAGGGTCCTGTCCTGAAGAGGGTCCTGTCCTGAGGGTTTGCTGTCCTGTCCTGAGGGTCCTGTCCTGATTCCTATTCCGAGGGTATCCTGTCCTATCCTGGGTGTCCATTCTGCACCTGCTGTCCTTTGAGGGGTATCCTTCCTTGAGGGTTTCCTGTCCTTAACTGACCCGTGGCCAGGGTTTGGTTTCCACACCTTTTCTAGGTAAATATTACTCTGAACCTCTTGAAATTCTTGCACCTTCTGAATTTCTAACTTTTGCTTAAATAAAGTTCAACATTGCATATGTTATATTTCCATGCCTTTCCGCAACTATTGAACAGTCATTTATAAATTTTGTAAAGTTATTCCTATGTCTTCTCATTTGTTAGAAATCATATTTTGCATAGCAGTGTGTCATTTCCTGATATGGTCTAGAACTTCGTTGCCTAGGTTGTTCAAAGGCCCTTTCACCTTAAGTGAAGCGTGTTATTCATTATAAGTTCTTCTCTAGTCACACACACTTAGTCTATCACTGTCTAGATAATACTGACTTATATAGTATTTTTTTCTCGTTACATTTTATTAGTACTTTGATGATTACTCTGTCATTATTTCTTTATGCATATGTGATTTACATTATCTTGAATTATTGATTGCCTTGTTTTATTGTACCTCATGCAAGAAAATAATGAACTTTAGATAAACATTTTAAAACTTCCAGTTGTCCGTGGTCATTTAAACAGTATTTGAATGTTATTGGTTGGGTTTGTATTTTGCTGCCTTTCCTTTACAGCTAGCTCCCTGATTCATTGTGGTCATTAGGCACCCGCATCGGTGGATGGTAAGTCGGGTGCACCGAAATTTGGTAGCAGGGAACACACACACATCAACCTGATGGAGCTCGTGAAGTCACCTGATCGATGTATATGGTGTTTTGAAAAGTATATGGGCCCTGAAGCCGGAAACGGCGAAAACTGTTGGTCGGGTGGCCTCGCGCGCTCTATCAGTTTTCTGGTAGCTAGAGGATGGTTAGGGACTAGTTGAGAGTAAGGCAGGATTAGTTGGACTAGTTAAGTCGGAAGCTGCTATTATATTAATGCTGCTATAAGAGCGGCTGTTCTAAAAGAGACCTGATCAATCTCTTGTGAATACGCACGAATAATATCTTGTAAAAGCAATTCATGAACTGCTGTATTGTTATTATTCTTGTTCTTATATTGTTATATGTACTAATCCATGCATTTGTAAATCGAAGCGTTAAGTGTTGTCCGAACTCCCCGGGAAATTGAAAGGGCAAGTGGTGAATAGAATCCATTGTCCTGAGGTCACAGGTTCGAGGAAAGTTAGGTGCAGGTTAGGATAACCGGGAAGCACTAACTAGGGTTTTCTGAATACATGTGTGAATAAATGACAGTAACGGGGTTCATTGGCAAAATTCCCATAGTGGCGTAACCTAGTAAGGGTCACATCGGAAGAGTAGCAGGTTCCTCGGAGCTAGCGTGAAAGCAGAGGGGTCCGCTGAGAAACCTTAAACTCGGAATATATCCCGGAAAGAAGTGGATGAGTTTAGGGGAATAACAGGTTCACCGATGCTAGAGTGAAGGGTAGGCGGAAGAGATCTGCCCGCAGCGCGTGAAAAGTAAATGGAAGTAGTTTACTTGCTGTAAAAGAATTCTTACTCTATCTAGACACTTGAGCACTGTGGCGAATGTGTATTTGTTGTAAAATAACCAAGCACTGAGCACTTTAAAAGAAAGAAAGTTTCCGTTACCTTGTGAAGGGAGGGAGTCAGTCGCGAAGCGCCTCTGACGTCACTCTGTGCCGCGCTGGGATTGGTAGAAGCAGCGGGCGGGTAGCGGAGCTGAAGATTGTAAAGGAGGGGTGAGCGCCAGAGCGTGGGAACTGTCTCGCGAAGGGGCCGCGCACCCATTGGCGGAGCTTATTTTGTGTCGCGCACCCATTGGTTGCACGAATTTTCTGAAGAGTATTCTGATTGGAGGTAGTTTGTAAACAAAGTTAGCGCAGAAGTCGTATGTGGCACTCGCGGACTACAGAGACGCGACCTGATCCAAGGCATCTAGGGTTTGAAAGGGATCAGTGGAAGGCTAACAGATACGATATTATGTACGGAACCAAGAGAAAAATGTCCCTTGTAAATAAGGTGAAAAATTATTTTAAAACGGACAAACCGATTAAATCTAGGGAAGGTGTTCTTGTCCCAGCACCCAATACTCCCGCCTCATTCATGATGTTTGACCGAGGGTACAATACCTGTGTGTGGCTGGAGAATTGGGTGAAGTATACAAAAGATGACGGAGTATTGGCTTTTCCGTTAGATGGTACTTTCAATGGTAGGATCTTATTTAATTTAAGAACCCGAATGAATGAACTGCATCCCAGACCGAGACTAACGCAGTATGAGGCATTAGAGGAATGGGAGATTGAGGCTTTTGAAAGAGAAAGACCCCGAATGGACAAGGGTTTGACCAAGTGGTACCCCCGGCAGAAACAGGAATCCAGGGATAAAAGGATGAAACAGTGGAGGCAGAGCATGATTGTTGAGGGTCTGTTTCCCATGATGCCGGCATGTCATAACGTTGGAGCGGGTGAGAAAAGTACTGAAAAATGTAAGCATTGGGGGGCCCTGGGGGATTCAGATGATGAACTAATAGATGACATCTGTACCAGAAGTCCGCCACCTTACAATGAGGAAACCCGACCTTCCAGTGTAGGAGATGTTCCCCGACGCCCCTTCCTAAAGGAAGAAGACAGGTCCCTGGGACTGGGAGGGGGTGGTCAAGTATTGCCCTATCCTGAAAAACCCGAACTGACGGAAACAAGGGACATATATCCCAAAGTGCCCGCAAGTCAGGAAGAAAAATATTCACGTACAAAAACCTTTTTTCCCAGACCCTTGTATGAAAGCGAAGAGAAACCCTCGAATTCAGGACTGCCTTTTGTTCAACCTCCATATAGGGAAGAGCGCAGGTCCTTTAATACTGGAACTTTATTCCCGAAACCAAATTATGGGGGAGGACCAAGTGAAACGCATCCTACTGCCCCGAGTTTTACTCCTCCATTGACCCCACAGATATTACATGACACAACTCTAAGAAGGGTACTAGTGGAAAAAGAGCAAGAGGCTCTAGCTAGACAAAGAACAGAAATAATTCAGAAAATTTCTCAGATAAATACCAGTCCTGAGGCATTGACTATTCCAGTAACTATTGGACCGGTGGTCCCGTTATACGGAAATGGTCAGGGAAATCCGATTACTCCAGTCATGACCCCAGTCATAGCAACCCCGAGACAGGAACCAATCATCATAGATGATCAGTCCAGTGAGTGTGAGTCTGAAGTTGCATTCTTGGAATTGCCAAACAAACAGACTGGAAAGGGAATACAGCAGAGGTATAACCCTTTTAATACAAAAGAAATTAAATTAGAGACAGCAACGGGTACTAGGAATGTCTCTCTGGTAACTCCGGATGAAATTGAGAGTTGGAGTCGTGAATTAGAGAAGCAGACTCCGCAAACAAAGCCTTTAGATCTCTACAAGCTGAGGGTCGAAATAGAAGAATTAATGGCAGGAAATGTGGGGTTGGATCGATTGAATACCTACTCTGAGGAAGAATTGTCGTTCATATGCAAAAGCTTTACAAGGAACACCAGAGTGCTCCACGAAAAACTGACCGAAACAGCAGTTAGTATGGGGGTAGATATCTCAAAATCCAAGCCCTTACAGAAACCGTACAGAGCAGACTTCTCAGACAAAGATATAGAACACCTGAATGTGGCAGGGAAGAAGTTGCAGATTAAAGAATTAATGGGAGTACTGCAGAAATGGGGAGATGTGGAAAGATGGAGAAGCAGGTGGGCGAAAAAGAGGGAAGAGGTTCGCTCCCGACAAGTGACTCCCGAGTTTGCTTTAAGAGAGGTAGAAAAACCTGAGCAGTTATGCCCCATGCGCGAAGTTCCAGGGGGGAAATATGTGCATGTCCCCTGGTCTAGGCAGGATATTGTGTCCTTCACGAACGATTTTCCAAAATTAAGAGAGAAACCAGTTGACTGGTACCGGCAGGTGGAGAGGTTCGTGAAGGTACAGAAATGTCTGTGGAAAGACCTGGATGGGTTTTTCGACATTGTGGTTCCAGTAGATTTATGGACCCAGTGTAAAATAAACATAGATTGGCCCAGTGAAGAGTATCCCAGAAACAAGGAAACAGGGGAGCCATCAAAGGAAGTCATGCGAAAATATGAGCAGGTAATTCAGCACTTGAAAGAAAAGGTGCCCGCCAAGGAAACTGATTGGACAAAAATAGATAGAACAACACAGGAAAGGGACGAAACAGTGCACTCCTTCTATGAGAGGTTATTGCAGGTATTTAAAACATACAGTGGTATTGACAACATCGACCTGAAGGATATGACACACTTTATTTACAGGTTTGTAAATGGTTTAAGACCTGAAATTTGTCAGTGGATAAAAGACAATAAAATCTGTTGGCATACTAAGAAAATGGATGAGGTCCTGCGGTACGCTAAGTACTGTGAGGACGAGATGGCAGAAAAGAAAAAGGCCCTTAAGGAGAAGGTTATGTGGGCTCAGGTGAAGCTCGCAGAACAACAGGAAAAACAATTGAGTAACATGGTTAAAAATGCTGAGAACAAAAGTCCTGGGGGAGGGGGTGGAGGAAAGCCCCGGCCCAAATTTAGCAGGGAAGAGGCTATGAAAAAATTTCCCTGCCATCAGTGCGGCGAAATTGGACACTGGCGAAACGAGTGTCCCCAATTAGTCGATGTTAATGAGACAACTCCTGATTTAATTCCACAGACGCAGAAAGAAAGACCAAGAAAGACTCAACCCCAGGTAAAAACAGTTCAGGTGCCTCGAGCACCCAAACAGGTATACAGGGGAAGACAGGCAGAAAATGAAGAGATAGAGGTTTGGGAAAGCGGGGAGAACAGAAATACAGCAACTTCGCAGTATCTGCTGAATGATACCTTCCTTTGTAATGATCAGGACTGACGGGGCCTGAGAGGGGAGGACGAGGAGTGCGTACTTGGCGCTTCCTTGCCGGTAGACCAGTCTGGACCATATATTGAAGGAAAGGTTGACGGAAATGATGTCACCTTTCTGTTGGACACTGGCGCTACCCGTTCTACTGTAAGAACAGTGGACGTTCCAAACCTACCCCTCTCGGGAGAAAATATCCAAGTAGTAGGTGTATCTAATCAATTGATTAGTACTCCTGTTACCGAACCAATGGAGATTTCAATTGGAAATTTTAAACAGATGCATAGATTTGTCGTCTGTGACACCAGTCCAGTAAATCTACTGGGACGTGATTTGCTGTGAAAAATGAACTGTACCATCTTTTGCACACCAAAAGGTGTTGAAATACAGACCCCAGATGAAGACGGCATTTATAAATTATTGTTGCTTAGACCTGACTCAGAAATTAAAAGATTGACCCTGCAGGACTTGCCCCAAGAACTACAGGAAGCCGTAAAACCAGAGGTGTGGGATTTCACTGGTAAGGATGTGGGGTTGATGAAAGATGTGGACCCCATACAAATAGCCATCAAAGACAATGCAGTATATCCTAACACTAGGCCCTACCGAATGAATGCTGAGGTGAAAGCAGGTGTCACTCTGGAAATACAAAAATTATTGGAAGGAAACATCATACAGGAAGTGATGAGCAGCCCATGCAACTCACCGATTATGGGCATCAAAAAGCCTAGTGGCAAGTATAGGGTAGTGCAGGACCTGAGAAAGGTTAACAAAATTGTAGTTCCTTGTTGCCCTATTGTCCCGAACCCTGCAGTAATTCTGTACCAGATTCCTTGGGATGCTGAGTGGTTCACTGTGATTGATTTGTGTCATGCATTCTTTTCGATACCCCTGCACCCCGACAGCAAATTTCTTTTCTCATTTGCTTTCGAGGGTCACGTGTATTGTTGGAACAGGGTCCCTCAAGGGTATACAGAGAGTCCCTCTATCTTTAATCAGATCTTGAAGAAATGTCTAGAGACTTTGACCTTACCTGGGAACTCTGTCTTAGTGCAGTATATAGACGACCTTCTATTGGCGTCTAAAAGTCACCGGGACTGTGTAGTTGACACCATTGCCCTCCTAAATCATCTGTGTGAGAAAGGGCATAAAGTGGCCCCTGACAAACTACAGTTCTGTGCAAAATCAGTGAAATATCTAGGACACCAGATAGAAAAGGGTGTCAGAAAAGTCACTTCAGAAAGAGTGAGAATAATTCAAAAGATGCAGTTGCCCCGTACTCAAAAAGAAGTCAGAATGTTCCTGGGTGTATTAGGGTACTGCAGGCAGTGGATTCTGGGATTTGCAGCCTTAGCCAGGCCCTTGATAAAAATGACCACGAGAGGAATGCCAGATGTTGTACAGTGGGACGATGAAAGTCTAATGGCTTTCACAAGATTGAAAAACTGTCTGTGTACAGCCCCTGCGTTGGGAATGCCAGATTATTCCAAAGAGTTTGCACTATTCTGTGACACTCGCGATAATTGCGCATTGTCAGTCCTGACTCAAGAACATGGCACAACCAGGAGGCCTGTGGCCTATTTCTCTGCCACACTGGACCCAGTAGCTGCTGGGTTACCAGGCTGTCTGAAAGCAGTAGCTGCTACCTGTGCAAGTTTGGAACAGAGTGAGTCCATTGTCATGGGACATCCTGTGACCGTGTATGTTTCACATGGAGTGGTAATCTTATTGACCAGAACTAAAACACAGTATCTCACCCCTAGTCGGCTGACTAAATACGAGAGGATTCTTGTGGGTGCAGCAAATGTGAGCATTGTTAGGTGCGGTATTCTGAACCCTGCCACCTTACTCCCCGACCCCTTGGAAATGGAAGGTGGGGATGATGATGAACATGATTGTATTGACCTAACAGAGTTCAGTACCAAACCACGCCCAGACATAAAAGAAGTACCATTGCCTGAGCATGATAAAGAACTATTTGTGGATGGTTCCTGTCTAAGACATGAATTAGGAGGCTTGAGTGCTGCTTATGCAGTAGTGTCTTTCACAAAAATTGAACAAGCAGGTTACCTATATAACATCAAGTCTGCACAAGTAGCCGAATTGATAGCCATGATAATGGCTTGCAAAATTGGGAAGGACTTACGCATAACAGTGTATACTGACAGTCAGTACTGTTATGGCGTTGTGCATGACTTTGGCCAATTATGGCTGCAGAGGGAATTCATGACTTCCTCAGGTACTCCCATTCGGAATGCAAAAGTTGTTCATGACCTTTTAGAGGCCATCCAGTTGCCCAAAGAACTGGCAGTGGTAAAATGTACTGCTCATCAAAGGAGCATGGACAGAGTATCTCTGGGAAACGATTATGCTGATCGAGTGGCTCAATGGTGTGCCAAAGATCGGTATATTGTAAATCCAAAACGAGGGGGGCCAGGAACCAGCTGCCAGCTTCAGGTGTTTGAGGAAGTGCCTACATGGGATGAGGTGAGAGAGTGGCAGGAGTCGGCTCCTTGGCAAGAAAGAGAGAAATGGAAAGAGGATGGATGTAGACCGAGACGTGTGGATGGTGTCATCATAGGTCCAACTGGTATGCCTGTGTTACCCCGACACTTGCTTGGCACAATGGCAAGATTAATACATGAAGGATCACACATTGGTAGGGATGCCATGATTCTGGTATTTCAACAGACTTGGTACAGCAAGAAGTTCAGGAAGGTAGCGGAGTCCCTCTGCCAGAGGTGCCTGTCATGTCAACAGATGAACCCAGGCAAGAGGACAATGGTTGAACTGAGCAAGATTGGGAGGTCAGGGGGTCCCTTTATAAAAATACAGATTGATTTCATCACCATGCCCCATTGTGAAGGAAAGCGATATGTCCTTGTCATTGTGTGCGTATTTTCGAAATGGGTAGAAGCTTACCCTACTCCCAAAAGTGACGCACTGACAGTAGCGAAGTGTTTACTAAAAGAACTGATACCTAGGTTCGGAATACCATGCATTATTGAATCAGATAAGGGTGGACATTTCCAGAATGACATACTGGCTGAACTCTGTAAGGCCTTTGGAATAAGGCAGAAACTCCATTGTGCATACCACCCAGAGGCTTCTGGAATAGTGGAACAAGTAAATGGAACTATCAAAAACAGACTAGCAAAGCTGACAGATGCTACTGGCATGAACTGGGTGAAGGCCCTGCCCCTGGTCCTGATGGGACTGAGAAGTGTTCCAGACCGCAAGACAGGCCTAAGTCCCCATGAAATCATTATGGGAAGAGTGATGAGACAAGCATGGGTGCCAGGAAGCAAACTGTTGAGTATTACTGATGATTTGGTGCTTGAATACTGCAGAAGATTGGGTGACCAAGTGCGTTCTATCTCTCGCCAGATTGGAGACGACGGCATCCTTAATCCAACGACTCCTCTCCACAACTTGGTTCCAGGAGACTGGGTCAAAATAAAGAAGCACACTCGATCAAGCTGTCTGGCACCAAGGTGGGGAAAGAAACGCCAAGTAATCCTGGTGACAACCACTGCAGTAAAAGTCGCAGGTGTTCCCCAGTGGATCCACGCCGGACACACCCAGAAGGTATTGCCAGACAAAGGATTTGAAGAACCAGGGCAACCAGCAGAGGACCCTGAAGAAGTCAGACCAGTAGCAACTGACAACGAGCAGCCCAGCACCAGTCAGGTTGCAGGAACAGCAGACGTTGGCCCAGGAGTAGTTGACTGCGAACTGCCAAGAACCCAGCCTGCTGAAGAGGTCCAGGAAACTGAGCCAGGAGTAGCTGAAGACGAGCTGCCAAGCATATGGCCAGAAGAATGGATACCGATGATTGATCTGACCGAAGATCCTATCAGAACAAGAGAACGACTTAGTGAAGGTAGAGAGTGGACTAGTCAGGAAAAGCAAGGCACAGGCGAAGATCCTCAGCCACTTGAGATTCAAATCAAAACTGAGGAAGGAGAAGGTCAGACAGGGACAGAGCACGTGATTGATACAGATCCAGTGAATAAGACTGAACAGATACCCGATACTGAACAAGTACCCGATACTGAACAAGTACCCGATACTGAACAAGTGCAGGATACAGAGCAAGTGTTTGATACTCCTCCGCTAACTCCTGATGTGGATAAGGGACAGACTAGACATAGAGTAATAGTTCGAGCAGAAGAAAATCAAGAGATCGAAGTGCTTGAACAGGATCAGATAGGGTTAGAAAAACGGGTTCAGGAAACAGAAACAGAAACAGAAACAGAGACAATTGAAAGCCAAAAACAAAATATTCCTGAACAAGGCCAGATTAGCAACCAGGCAGAAAAATTTGATGCTAGCCCTGGAACTAGTCAGATAAGGGAAGTAGAAGAAGAAAGTGGAGAAGAATTACCACAAGATAAAGAGAACAAGAGAATAAGAAAAGAAAGTGAAGTCAAAGTACCGACTAAGAGACTAAAGAAAAGAAACAACCTTGAGCCTAGGTTTGTAAAAAGACTGAGACTAAGGATAAAGACAGTGGAAGAAAAACGTGCAGAAGCAAGAAGAAGTGCTCGAATAGCAGAACAAGAAGAAGACTCTTCCAAAAGAAGGAGTGAGCGAATAAAAAGACAAAACAAAAAGTACAAGTCTCCTGAATGGACACTGGTTTTGGAAGGACTTGAAGATCTTGATATAACTGACGTAAGCGACGGAGAACCTGTCCCAGAGTACTCAGCTGAAGAGGAAGACGAGCCACCGTGAATTTGCACAAAGTAAGCTAGTTGTAAAAAAAAAGTAAAAAAGAGGGGTGAGAACACTCCTACTGAGCTAAAATGTCTGATTCAACAGTGAATGGTAGTCCTAGTTGCAGCCGTTTTAAGACGTGTTGCAAGGTGTGTATATGTAGTGTAGTAGTGCTGATAGTTATCTGGATAGGATTAACAATTTTCATTCCCTTTGCTGTAAGTAAAGATACTAACATTGTCCCTACTGAAGTTGTAAATACTGACAATGAGGAGCTGACAACACAGAGTGTAGAAAGACATGAGAGAGCATTGAGACAAACTAAACGAGACTTAGAAGCATCAGATGAGAAAGGACTACATTACCATGGAATGAAAAACAGGACACATTTGAATGTTTTCGCAAACTTGTTAATACACTATGTAGAAACTATGGAAATTGAAGATTGCTATGTCTGCATGAAGCTACCTACTTCGGTGGCTGAAGGCGTGACATACCATCATCTGCCATTGACATATGGAATTTCCTGTAGCATTTTAGCTAGTTTATTTTACAAAAGGGGACCGTTACAGTATTATTACTCTAACAATGACGTGATCTTTTCTGAACTTCCTATACGTGGGAACTTGAATCCTGTACATACCAAAACTGACACCATAAGATATATGGGAGACTACTTTCTGACTATAGGGAACATTGACATAGCAGACGCACACAGAGATAACTTGACTTGTTCTTTGCGTGAGCAGGAAAAGATGTTCCTGAACATGGCAGAGAAAAGGAGAATTAAAATTCAGAAGAAGGCTAATGACGAAAGTCAGAAAAAGCCAAAGTGGGCAGAAAACATGGAAGGCACCTCATCTGGTGGAGCGGGTCCTGCTCTGTTGCTGGATTTTGAAAAGAAAGGCAAGCTATGTCTTCACCGCGAGAAGACTAGCTATTATAATAATGTTTTCATTGGTTCCAGTGAATGCGAACATAATTACAAGGTAATTGGAGGTTGGGGTTTTAAAAATGGGTCAGAGCCTGTGTTTCCTGGAATTTATTATATTTGTGGGGACAAGGCTTATTTCAAATTGCCGGATCACTGGTATGGGAGCTGCTACTTTGGCATTGTTTTCCCGAAAATATACCATGTGAATGGAAAAGCTGGAAGCAATGAAGTTACTAATGGCTTAGTGCGTAGTAAAAGAGAAAGTATAGGTGAAATTATGGGTAGTATTTTCAGTGCACTGATACCTGGAGTGGGAGTGGTTCTGAACACTCACAGAATTTGCAAATTGTCTACTATAGTAGATGTGCTGTCTACTGAAACAGCTCATGGATTTCTGCTGGTCAATACCGAAATGGTTGCGATCAGATCAATGGTTTTACAAAATCGACTTGCTCTTGACACCTTATTAGCGAAAGAGGGCGGAGTCTGCCGGATGTTGAAGGCGCAACATTGTTGCACTTATATTCCGGATAAAAGTGTACAGATCAAAAGATATGTGAAAAACATTACTAATTTGGCAAAGGAACTCAAACCACTCGAGGTTGATAGTGCCTGGAAGAGACTGGTAGATGGTCTCTCAAATGTAGGTCATTGGCTTGCTAGCATAGGTAAAAGCTTATTATTCAAAATTCTGATGCCAATTGGTATTATAGGTCTTATTATACTTTCCATTTTCTTATGCTGTAAATACCGCAAGCGCACCAAAAAGCACGAGGTTAATGCAAGAGGAGTGAAACGAAGTGTGGATGAGATTGAATTAGAGGAAGTGAATGATCAGATATACAAAAAGGTGAAGACTTCTCACCCTGCTAAAACTGAAAGAGAAAAGCTAGAACGGTTGCTGGAAGAAATAGAACTTTATAAAGTGTGAAAGAAAGTTGGCATCTGGTTCCATTATAATTTGTGATGATAGTAGATATCATCAAAGAGGGGATTGATGAAGCAAAGCTTCGCATATTTTGCGGCTTGCTGAAATCAAGAACCTCGTTTATGTATAACAAGGTAATAAATGTACGTCTTACTAACATTTATATTAAGTTTGAGTAAAGGTTTAAGACGCTTGCCTATGTGTATTTCTAATGAATTTAATCTGTGTCCTCTAAAATGGCCGCCGCTTGTATTTTAGTTACTGCGCATGCGTCAGCCACACTCACGTGTCCTGACGCGTCTGCAGAAGTGGAGGGAAAGTTATGCGCCTGCGTAATTCATAGCTGTGCTTATCATGTGGTACAGCTCGTGCCACTGCTCTTGTGTCCGTCTCAATGTAGCTAACATTTAATTGCATAAGTTTATTTCTTGATGATGAGTTAAAAGTACAAACCCTGTGATATGTTTTCATAATGACATTATTATGTATTAATTTGTTTTCGCTTACTTTTCATGTACCGCGGGAAATGGGGGTCTGAGTGAGAGGAGAGCCATATTGGAGGTCCCTTCTGCGCCTGTGCGACATTCGGCAGCACGAGGGACCTTGGCTGATGGAACATAGCCAGCTGGCAGTGATGGGCGAGATGCTCCTGAGAAAGTCACCTCTGCCCTGCGAGAACAGCGAATGTGGCTTCTTATATGATACATTGTATTTTTGCGCTACTGTTAGCTCATGGGAACCCCAAATCTGCTAGGCGGTACCCAAATATGTTAATGAAGGCTTCAATTCGTGTATTGTGATTGGTGTGTTACCCAAACCCTACCTTAGGACCAATCGAAATTGAGGGATTCTGACACTTTGCAACATTGGGGGGTGGTACACTGTCCCAAAACTGTATATCTACCCTGGGTTCACCTAGTGAACCGTCCGACTTGTCTGGTTTAGCTGACCTGTCACTGACCCAACGCACTCAATAGGTGACTGAAGATACAGAGCGCTGTGGAGCACTCTGTCCGAATTTGACCATAGACTAAGGTTCTACTGAACCTTAAAGTGCTGGCAAAGCACTTAGCTGGGAGTTCGCTGACCCAATCGGGGTCTTGATCGATAGCTGCAGAGCGGGTGGAGCGCAGGCGTTGCTTCCGAACTGTGGGTTCCGGTCCTGTCCTGAAGAGGGTCCTGTCCTGAAGAGGGTCCTGTCCTGAGGGTTTGCTGTCCTGTCCTGAGGGTCCTGTCCTGATTCCTATTCCGAGGGTATCCTGTCCTATCCTGGGTGTCCATTCTGCACCTGCTGTCCTTTGAGGGGTATCCTTCCTTGAGGGTTTCCTGTCCTTAACTGACCCGTGGCCAGGGTTTGGTTTCCACACCTTTTCTAGGTAAATATTACTCTGAACCTCTTGAAATTCTTGCACCTTCTGAATTTCTAACTTTTGCTTAAATAAAGTTCAACATTGCATATGTTATATTTCCATGCCTTTCCGCAACTATTGAACAGTCATTTATAAATTTTGTAAAGTTATTCCTATGTCTTCTCATTTGTTAGAAATCATATTTTGCATAGCAGTGTGTCATTTCCTGATATGGTCTAGAACTTCGTTGCCTAGGTTGTTCAAAGGCCCTTTCACCTTAAGTGAAGCGTGTTATTCATTATAAGTTCTTCTCTAGTCACACACACTTAGTCTATCACTGTCTAGATAATACTGACTTATATAGTATTTTTTTCTCGTTACATTTTATTAGTACTTTGATGATTACTCTGTCATTATTTCTTTATGCATATGTGATTTACATTATCTTGAATTATTGATTGCCTTGTTTTATTGTACCTCATGCAAGAAAATAATGAACTTTAGATAAACATTTTAAAACTTCCAGTTGTCCGTGGTCATTTAAACAGTATTTGAATGTTATTGGTTGGGTTTGTATTTTGCTGCCTTTCCTTTACAGCTAGCTCCCTGATTCATTGTGGTCATTAGGCACCCGCATCGGTGGATGGTAAGTCGGGTGCACCGAAATTTGGTAGCAGGGAACACACACACATCAACCTGATGGAGCTCGTGAAGTCACCTGATCGATGTATATGGTGTTTTGAAAAGTATATGGGCCCTGAAGCCGGAAACGGCGAAAACTGTTGGTCGGGTGGCCTCGCGCGCTCTATCATTATCACTGACCGAAATTGTAATATCGATCAGGAAGTGGTCAGACCACACACAAGGTGAGATCTGCGGACAAGAGGACTTCACCCCCAGGGTCCATATGTGGTCAAGAATATGGCCAGCGCTATGCGTGGGGAGATTGATAAGTTGGGTAAAATTAAGACTAGAGAGGGTCTCAAAAAGCTTGGTAGCGTGCGGCCCGGCATCTTTATGTTGGAACCAGTAGTTGAAATCGCCAAAGATGGCGACGCGAGAGGTGGATGTGATGAGGTTGGCGAGCTGCTCAGTAAGGGAAGAGGGAAAGGAGGGCATAGGGGAGGGGGGACGATAGAGAATTATAACCGTGACTGCACCTACCTCGGTTCCTAGGCTCAGGACCAGGTTATCCACTTCAGGGAGGATCAGGGAGGCGGTGGCAATAATTTTAAGGTTCTTACGTATGACGGCTGCCACCTCACCACCTGATCGACCCCCAGGGCGATTGGCATTCAGCAGATAATAATTAGGGGGTAATGCCGCCAGAATATCCGGAAGGGAGTCATTGGTTAGCCAAGTTTCAGAAAGCAGAAGGACATCCGGGTTCTCAACCGAGAGTAGGAAAAAGATGTCGGTTTGATGTTTTACAAGGGAGCGAGTATTGAGATATAAAATCCGGATATTAGGTTTGCTGGGGGTAGGTGAGGTATGGGGTCCCGATAGGGAAGGGGTGTTCCCTGTGAGTCCTAGAGCGGAGATAAGTGCTTTGACATCGGGCGGGAGGGAGTAAGAATGACATTGTAGGCTCTTTAATGCACTGGAGGTGTAAGATGTCACAGCGGCAGAGTGCCTGGCCCCTGGGCCCGTCTGACCGCGGACGGGCGCAGACGGGCTTAACTCTGGCGCAACTCCGGCGCGCCTACGGCGCGCCCGCTGCGCTCGTCCGCTGCGCTGACGCATGTGGGACGTTTAAGTAGGCGGATGACGAGGGGGTGGGCCGAGTCAGCAGGGCGGGTTGGGAAGTGAATTTTAAAAATTAAATCAAGTCAACCGCTCGTAGTCAGCGGGACGAGGGAGCTGAACTGCTTGTATTCAGCAGAAAAAGGTATTTAAAATTAGAATGCAGTGACAGCCTCGCGCAAGCCCTCTGCCACCGGGCTACGCGCAAACACTGAAGGGGAAGGGAGAGAAGCCTAAGTAGGCGGATGACGAGGGGGGGTGGGCCGAGTCAGCAGGGCGGGTTGTGGTGGTGGTTAGGTGCTGCCCCATCAAACTTTAAAGTATCATCATATATCATGCTGGCTATACCCTTCCTGTGTCATTTGAACGTAAGTTGCATCACTTCAAATTTTGTGCATTGTTTTGTTGGTCACAACTATGGCATTTATTCTTGCCTTTTTAGTGGGTTCAGAAACAGTTAGAGAAGTTTATCCTAATCATCTCTTATTCTCCATTGCAATACACAATAAAAAGTTAGCACTTATTAAATTTAGTAAGGTAACCCAATGTTATCCTATAGAGCAGGGGTACTCATAGTACGGCCCGCAGGCCGCCAGCGGCCCGGCAAGCCTTCCTTGGCGGCCTGCGGACCTTTCCGACATCCTACCTGTGTTTTAAAAAAAAAAATTAAAGAGTGTCCGCAAACACTGCGGTTGCAGCAGCGCTGTTTGGGGGCCGGGCGATTCCAGCGAAGGTCAGAGTGATTAACAATTAAGTGGTCTTTTAAAGACCTGTGAAGTACTCGGGTGCGGCTGGCAAGCTGCCTCAGCCCCGGCTGACACACACGCACGCCAGATGAGGTGACAGAGGGAGGGAGACAAAGTGAAAGGGAGGGGGGGAGGAAGGGAGAGAGAGTCAGAGGGAGGGAGGGAGACAGAGTTACTAGTGAATGTGGGTCTTCAAAACTGCCCAGCAGCACTGGCCGTGTCTGTGCGAAGTTTATTTAAAGCACATTATTGCTCAATGTGATTAGGGGTCAAGAAGTAGTTTGTTGTGTCAGTGCTTAAGAGATTTCTTTTATTCTCTGCCATATGACTGCTGAGGAACAGCCCTGTCTGGCACTGAGTGAGGAAATACTCTTGTTGCATGTGTTAAATGCCTGACAGGTCACCAGGCGTGCTGAATGAATGAAAGAACACTAGGTCTTTCTAGATTCCAGTTGCTTCTAACCTCTGCTGTGCCAATGATTCCAGCAAGGAATTCATTTGAAAATGAGCATTTGGAGCCAATGCGATGCATGCCACCAGCATTACTATTAAGTTTCTTACTTTTCTCACTGTTAGAGGCTGTGACATGTAGTAAAGAAGAAACAACTATAGTCACTCAGTTTAAGAATAAACCTTTTCCATAATTAAATTGAGAGTTGCATCCAGAAAATTCTGTATTTGCTAGGAATGCAGATGTGACTTTTTGACCGTGGTATTAATACGAAGATTGAGTAGCAATGTTTTTGAGCCAGTAAATGACATTTTTGAGCTGTGCTCTCCTACACCAGCCATCTAATTATGGACTTATGATATACATGAGCACTTTCACAATGTAAATGTGCCGCAACCACTGCCAAACAATTTGTAAACATCCATGTTGTTGACATTATTCCGCAACGCAAGACTAAATTGGGAATATGTTCGATTGCCACAAAAGAAGATAAAACTGAGAAATGAATGCACTGCAATGTGAAAATATGCATCATTTAAATCAGTGGTGGTGGTGAAGTCCCTCTCCTATCTCCTTCAATACAGGATCACTTCCTGAAGGGCTATCATTTAGAAGTTTATTGTCTTTACATAAAGGTTTACTAGACAGAAGTCTATAAATGAAGACAGAGAGGGAGGGAGACAGAGAGGGAGGGAGACAGAGAGAGGGAGGGAGACAGAGCGGGAGGGAGACAGAGCGGGAGGGAGACAGAGCGGGAGGGAGACAGAGGGATGGAAACAGACATAGGGAGTCAGAGGGAAGGAGACAGAGAGAGGGAAGGAGACAGGGAGGGAGACAGAGGGAGGTTGAAAGATGGTGACAGACAGAAGGAGACAGAGAGAGGGAGGGAGACAGAGAGAGGGAGGGAGAGAGAGAGAGGGAGGGAGACAGAGGGAGGGAGACAGAGGGAGGGAGACAGAGGGAAGGAGAC
Source organism: Lissotriton helveticus (assembly GCF_964261635.1). Classification (NCBI taxonomy): domain Eukaryota; kingdom Metazoa; phylum Chordata; class Amphibia; order Caudata; family Salamandridae; genus Lissotriton; species Lissotriton helveticus. The sequence continues at coordinate 546,596,003 of NC_136070.1, forward strand.
AGAGGGAAGGAGACAGAGGGAGGGAAGAGGAGGGAGACAGAGACAGAGGGGGAGTGAGACAGAGGGGGAGTGAGACAGAGGTAGAGTGAGGCAGAGGGAGAGTGAGACAGAGGGAGAGGGAGACAGAGGGAGAGGGAGACAGAGGGAGGGGGAGACAGAGGGAGAGTGAGACAGAGGGAGGGAGACAGAGGGAGAGTGAGACAGAGGGAGAGGGAGACAGAGGGAGAGGGAGACATATGGAGAGTGAGACAGAGGGAGAGGGAGACAGAGGGAGAGTAAGACAGAGGGAGAGGGAGACAGAGGGAGAGGGAGACAGAGGGAGAGTGAGACAGGGAGAGGGAGACAGAGGGACAGGGAGACAGAGGGAGAGGGAGATAGAGGGAGAGGGAGATAGAGGGAGAGGGAGACAGAGGGAGGGAGACAGAGAGAGGGAAGGAGACAGTGAGGGAGACAGAGGGAGGTTGAAAGAGGGTGACAGACAGAAGGAGACAGAGAGAGGGAGGGACACAGAGAGAGGGAGGGAGAGAGAGAGAGGGAGGGAGACAGAGGGAGGGAGACAGAGGGAGGGAGACAGAGGGAAGGAGACCGAGGGAAGGAGACAGAGGGAGGGAGACAGAGGGAAGGAGACAGAGGGAAGGAGACCGAGAGAAGGAGACAGAGGGAAGGAGACCGAGAGAAGGAGACAGAGGGAAGGAGACCGAGAGAGGGAAGGAGACCGAGAGAGGGAAGGAGACAGAGAGAGGGAAGGAGACAGAGGGAGGTTGAAAGAGGGTGACAGACAGATGGAGACAGAGAGAGGGAGGGAGACAGAGAGAGGGAGGGAGACAGAGAGGTAGGGAGACAGAGGGAGGGAGGGAGACAGAGGGGGACAGAGGGAGTCAGAGGGAGACAGAGGGAGACAGAGGGAGGGAGGGAGACAGAGGGAGTCAGAGGGAGACAGAGGGAGACAGAGGGAGGGAGGAAGACCAACAGAGGGAGGGAGACAGAGGGAGGGAGGGAGACAGTCAGAGTGAGGGTAACAGAGGGTGTGAGAGAGATAGAGAGAAAGGTGTGTGTGTGTGTGTGTGTGTGCGTGCGCGCCGGGTCAGGTGGCTCAGTGGACGAAGGCGTCCGCTGCAGAGACCTAGTTCAACCTCATGGTGACAGTTTTTATTTTGCTCTAGACCCACCCCCCCTCCCCCACTGACCCCGACCTCACCAGTGCGGCCCTCGGCCACAAACCACACTGTAAATTTGGCCCCCGAGAGAAAGAGTACCCATGCTATAGAGCGGTAAAACTTAAAAGCACATGTTCCACCTTTTAATTAAAACCTCTCCTGTTCCAAGGGCTACCTGGGGCCTACCTTAGGCCTGACATGTGTGCAATTAAAGGGGTTTTAAGGCTTGGCAAGTGGGTTATATTGCCAAGGCACATTGGCAGTCTAAAAGTGCATTCAGGCTGTTATGGCAACCCTGGGGCATGTATTAATGAGCTACTTAAGTGGGTGCACAAATAGTGCGTCAGGCCCACTAGTAGAATTTAATTTTAAGATCCTGGGTATATTATGTACCACTTTACTGGGGACTTATAATAAGTAAATTAAATAAGCCAATCAGGCATAAGCCAATTTACCAGGTTTTAGAGAATGAGCACAAGCACTTAAGCACTGGTTTGCAGTGGTAAACTGCACAGAGTCATAAAGCCAACAAAGACGAATGCTGCAATGGGAGGGGGTAGGCATAAAGTTTGGGAGAAAAACACTCTAAGACTGACAGGTCTAACATAATCTATTTAGGAATTCCCACCAAGAGGAAGCGATGCCAGTTAATTGGCCAATGCAATTTATTCTTTTTGTACAATGATTCTTACCAATTTGTAAAGTGACCATGGCCTGTTATGTAAATAAAAATTAGCACCTCGCAGTTTGGAAAGTCCATAAAAATGCAATTATGAATTTCTAAATTGGTCGTACCTACAACTGACTCAATTCCTTGATCCCACTGATGTCAATACTGGACTTAAAGAGGAGAAATAAAAGGTTCACACCTCCTAATGTGGAAGACACAGAATGTTAACAATAGTTTTTGTAGCCACATTCATTTATTCATTAGACCAATTTTCATGACAATGAGACGTTCAATGTAGGGTGCAAAATTAGCAGAAACTCTATTGCCACCAGGTGTCAAACTAAGCCAAATGATTGGACCAAGACAGTACAGTTTTGCCATTGTATCAATGGCACACTAAAACAGTGCATTGGGGCAGTCAATATGCCAGTAATGCATGTTAAAGAAAACACAAAATCCTCTTCTTTCTTTTTTTCTGTTTCAATTTATTTTCAATTCGTATTTTTCATTTTAGTTAGCAAGCATGCAGTCCAACACGTGTCTCATCATATTCAAAAAACATTTCTTTAATATTTATTTTGGCATGAAACAACAAAATCTGAACAGGCACTTGTCAACAGCTGCCAGCATATGTTGCGAGTACCTAATTGCAATAACTTTTTGGTAGTTATATAGCCAGTGATTTTGTTCCAATGAGCTTCAGTCAGTCCAAGTTTCTTCCCACCAGTGCGTCCATCATAAAATCTGAGCATCTTCCATCTGGAATCATCTGCGGCTCAATCTTGAACCATCTGAAAGACCCTCTGGCATCATTCCCTATCACATCACAGTAGCAACAGGATCCTCATATTGAAAAATAAATCCATGGGTATCCTCTACTTTCATAAATCACCTTCTCTGCTTCCATGGACTGATCCATGCCCAGGTACCATTTTATCCTTGTCGGACTCCTGAGTGTTTTTTAAAGCTCTGTAGACGACTGTTTCATTTAGTCAGTTTTTGTGAAACCATGATAGGTAAGTTATGGTGTTGGTCGATAACAGATAACCAGTAAAGGTGACCCACGGAAATGGTCCTTGGGGCCGCGGGTAATATTAAAACACACCTTCTATATATTGTAATCGGTGTAAAAATATGCATCAAAAACTGATAGCTCAGCTGCTGCTAAGCTGCCTGCTCCCCAGTGGCCCGGTATAGCCCGTAGTGCCACCCGGCTATACATGCTACAAACAAGGGGAATACGGTCCTCACATCTATAGATGCTAAAGGATTTGCTCTTCTAAGTTGTGTGTACAATAACTCCAATTGGCATAGCACATACAGGTATCCCTTCCAGGCAATGCGTCTGACGAGGTATAGTGAGGAGTGGTTGTTTTTGCACCGCCAGCCCAGCTCAAAACCTTTAAATATATATACAAATGATACATTAAAAAAAACAAGAAAAAAACGTTCACTCATGTAAAGATGCCGCTCAAAAATCTAGAACACAAATTAAGTGAAATACTAGATATTAATTTAAAAAATGCATGTCTGGGGCATGACCACCAATTTTTGGAATCCTTATAACACTGCCAATATATGGAAGTGCCTCCCGTCCTCCGTTTTATGACCACTTCCCAAGCAATACTAACTTGAATAGATTGTTAATAAGCATGATAACTCGGAGCTTTGCTTCTTATAGTGTTCATACCAACTCTGCTCTCTGCTGTTGACTGTGTGCAGGCTAACTTGTAATTTGTTTCCTCATTATGAACAAAATTTTCCTTATGTTACTGCTTTTGTTGTCTTTTCTCCCCAAATCTCAGGTCTCTCACTTTATTAATTTAATTAATATATTGCATGTGTAAGGTGCACACCTACCCTTGTGCTTGAAGTGGGAAAAAATTATTGGGCACCTCTAAATGGGTCATGGGCAAAGAAGCGTAACACAGGGGTCGATTACGATGGAGGACGGAAGGACGACCGCCGGTCTGGAGTAGGCGGAAAATGCTTTTTACAGTCCGCAAGCCACAGATAATCCGTCCACCATATTAGGATTGGAAGCACTGCTGAATTTCGGTACGCCGCGGAAGAACGTGATCCGCCGCGTAAATACACCCGACCCCCCGGCGGACATTACCAATCCAGGGACACCGCCATAAGGAATGACGTCTCGACCATCCTCAAAATCACGATGGCGGAAACCACACAGCAAATCACTGCGAAAAAACCACCAGCCTGAACACGGCGGAACCACCACAGCTGTGAGTCAAAACATTGCAGAGAGACCCACCACAGCCAGACCACTGTCATGGACCCAGCTCTACAGGCATTCCCGGTACTCTTCGTGCTCCACCACCAGCAAGTCCTGGACCGACGACGACGCATGTACGCAAACACACAACGCACACACCACGCACGTGTCGAAGCCCCTGCCCACAACAGAACCCAAGGTCTGGACAGGAACACACATACATGCACCCCCAGCAAAACCACCTGTGCACAACTGACCCCACGCACCCAGAACACACACGCACCCAGAACAAACAGCCACACCACGGACAACGCAACGCAACGTAGCGGAGCAGACGACGGAAACCATGCCCACAATCAACTAGGCAGGCAGGCAGGAATGACTAGGCCACACAGCTCACAGGCCCACATACACACACCAACACACAAGGCATACCACACATAAGGAGACATGCTGGCCCACCCTCAGGCCAACCCCACACCTACTCCACTAGCAGACAGGGACCCATACACCACACACCACAAAAAACAACCCTGCTGCACACACATCAACAACCAACACACACACGATGAGCCCTGACATGTTGACTGACAAAGTCGAGACTGAACAACGTACTGGGTTGCCACAAATCATGAGTGTGACACATGCACCATATGAAAAACATCCACATAAACTGCAGTGCATGGGAAGCCACTGTTGTCCCAAAATAAGCCTCAGAGTGCCTCCCCCACCCGTACAGCCATATTGTAATGACTGTCATCCCTGCCAAAAGAAAGGACACAGTGCTGGGCAATGGTTTTGTGAAAGTGGCAGACGCAGCATGTATGATAGCAGCAATATATCAACAATGCAAGGAGACAACCAGGAATGACACAGATAAACCACAAGACAGGATTAACTTGCTTCATTGCACAGCACAGAGGTTGACTTTGTGAGTAGCCAGGAGCATGCACACTGGATAGAACAGAGCAGGCACATCTAAGGCAGCACACGAGAGGGGCAAAGTTCATCAACAGTCCATGGTACAGAAAAGAGCAGGTCCATCTGATGCAGCACATGAGAGGGCACAATGCAGCATCAGAACAGCAACAGGGCAGTGTTCACAACAGAGCAGGTCCATCTGAGGCAGCACATGAGAGGGCACAATGCAGCATCAGAACAGCAACAGGGCAGTGTTCACAACAGAGCAGGAACATCTGAGGCAGTACAAGGACGTGTGTCCTACGGACAGTCCCATGGACAATAATATTTCAAGGTTGGTTACAATAGACAGTCCAGACATCAAGTACAATGAGATTTGAGTGATGGGAACTGCACCTCAAAGCACAGAATCAGGTGGACTGTGGGACCTCGTAGCTTTGCACACAGTGGCAGGACCTGATACAGGAGTGTGAGAAACAGCCACAGCTCTAGTGACTGACACATGAGCGATAGACCCAGACACACTGGCAGGACCTGATACAGGAGTGTGAGAAACAGCCACAGCTCTAGTGACTGACACATGAGCGATAGACCCTGACACACTGGCAGGACCTGATACATGAGTGTGAGAAACAGCCACAGCTCTAGTGACTGACACATGAGCGATAGACCCAGGCACACTGGCAGGACCCGATACAGGAGTGTGAGAAACAGCCACAGCTCTAGTGACTGACACATGAGCGATAGACCCTGACACACTTGCAGGACCTGTTCCTGGACAGTGACCAACAAATACCATGCCAGCATCTGGGACATGAGAGTGGAGGACACACACAGTGGCAGTACCTGAAACAGGAGAGCGCACAACTGACACAGTGCTACTACATGAGGCATGACAGCGAACAACAGACACAGTGCCACTATCTGACACATGAGAGTGAACTGCAGCTGACCCACTAGGACCACTGAAATGATGAGCCACAGGGCTGTATGGGCCAGGAGGCAGGGTGGCTCTGGGAGCTGGGGACAGCTGTACTGGAGCGACATTGGGGTGGTCAGGTATTACCGGTGTGTGTTTCCATTTCTTTGGGATTTGCAAGGGCACCCTGGACATGACTGGAATGGAAAGTGGTGCGGGCTCATCTGAAACATCACCCATCAAAGGTGGATCATGTGCTGGTGGGGGTCTGCTCTCTGGGGATGTGCTGGACCCTGCTTGACGCTTGCTCTGGCCCTTCTTTCTGCCCTCTGCATCATGTGTAATGAGTGATGCAACAACAGTGTACTCCTTCCTCTGCTTCACCGGGGTGTGGATGGGAGTAGAGGTATGGGGGGACTCTACCTCTGACACATGTGGTTTACGTTCTTTCACCAACACCAGCTTCAGGGGACGCATGGGTGATGGATGTCTGTCCTTGGTGGATGTCCTGTCCATGGGAGACGCCTTGGCCCTGGGAGGTGCCTGCTCCCTGGGAAGTGCCTTGGCCGTGGGAGACGCCTTGGTCTTAGGAGGTGTCCTGTCTTTGGAATGTGCCTTATCCGTGGGCGGTGCTCTGTCCCCGGGAGGTGCCCTGTCCATTGAAGTTGAAGTTGAAGTTAAGAGACTTATAAAGCGCTCGATCACCGTGCGGTTTCTTGGCGCTAAGGACGCAGACCCGGATGAGTGGAGGTGGTCAGCTAGGGCGAGAAGGCTCGTGAAAAAAGAAGGGTCTTAAGGGCTCTGCGAAAATCAAGATAAGTAGGAATGGACCTAATGGTGAATGGGAGAGTGTTCCAGAAGGTTGGAGCCAAGATGGAAAACTTCAAGCCCCCTGATTTCTTCTTTCTACAACGGGGAACAGAAAGTAAAAATTGGGTGGAGGAGCGCAGGTCTCTGTTGGGAACATACGCTTCGATTTTGGAGTTAATAAAAGCTGGTGCAGTACCTGCCAGGGCCTGGAAGGTCATGCAACCCATCTTGAAGAAGGCACGCTCACTGATGGGAAGCCCGTTCAGGGTTTTTAGCAGGGGGGTAACGTGGTGAGATTTGGGGAGTTTGCAGATAAGTCGAGCTGCATGGTTTTGAATAAGTTGAAGGCGTCGAAGGTCATAAGCGGGAGCGCCGGTGTACAAGATGTTGCCATAGTCAAGTCGCGACATGACCATAAGAATAAGTTTAAGAGCTGGAAAGGAAAAAAACCGAGAGATCTTGCGTATTGTGCGAAGTGTCAGGAAGCATGATGAGACCACGGTGCTGATCTGGGAATGTTCATCCAGTCGCTGATGAAAGTCATTGTGGTTTGAAAATTGTGAATAGAGGCCGGGGAGAGGTCAAAGATCAGCTGGAGATCATCGGCATAATTAAATACCGTGACCTCCATCTGCTGCAAAGCAGATATAAGAGGGAGAATGTAGAGATTAAAGAGAAGGGGGGAAAGGGAAGAACCCTGTGGTACCCCGCAGTTGACATTGCATGTAGGCGCCGAGAAGTCTGCCAGCCTGAGTATGATTCCCCAGAAAGGAGGTGAGCCAGGCCAGGGTGGGTCCCCTGATGCCGGCGCCTCCAACACGGTCGAGAAGAATGGAATGGTCGACCGTGTTGAAGGAAGCGGACAAATCAAGAAGAACCAGCGCCTGGCGCAAGTTCACATCCGCACCCCCTCTAAGCTCGTCCAGAACGGAAAAAACAACCGATTCTGTGGAATGAAACGGACGAAAGCCAGCCTGGTGGGGGGCTAAGAAGTGGCTTTCCTCAATAAAGGTACTGAGGGCTTTGGTGACATAACATTCTAGAAAGAAAGGGAGGAGGGAAATAGGGTGCCCTGTCCTTTGTAGGGGCCCGGTCCTTGGGAGTGGCCCTGTCCTTGGGAGGTGCCCTGTCCTTGAGAGGTGCCCTGTCCTTTGTGGGGACCCGGTCCTTGGGAGTGGCCCTGTCCTTGGTAGGTGCCTACTCCTTGGGAGGAGCCGTGTCCGTGGGTGGTGTCCTGTCCTTTGCGGATGCCCTGTCCTTGGTCTGTGCCTTGTCCATGAGATGTGCCTTGCCCTTGGGAGTACCTTTTGAGGGGGATGCCTGTGTGCACTGTGAATCTGTGTCCCCCATCACCCCATGAGGGTCCTGGGTGTCATCTACAGGGTAGCTGATGTCGTGTTCTGTGAAAAATTTCCCTTTGCTAGGGGATGGTGTCTGTGGCCTCTGTTGCCTGCCTTGCTGCCTGTGACTGCTTCTAGTGCAATACCCTGAAAATGAGGCATGTTCAGAAATGTCACTCTCCCCTGAGACAGTAAGTGGGGTGGATGGGGGAACTGAAGTAGAACCTTGTCCATGTGACTGTTGAATGGCTGCAGACACTGTGTAGGATAAGGACTGTACTGTTCTGTGGAGACCAGCAACATCACCATGCATCCCCTCCATTAATGCTACCACCTGCCCCAACTTCCTATTGTGGTCCAGGAATGCATTTATCATGTTTGTCTGCCCTACACACAGCTGTCGCAGCAGATCAACCACCTCAGCACTAAGGGCACTTTGTGTCACAGGGGCAGGGGCAGTGGTGCCTGCACCAAAGGCCACTCTGCTCCCCCTACTCTGGCGAGCACGAGCAGTACTTGTTGCAGTTGGTGGCAGTGTGGGCCGAGTGTGCTGTGTACCGATTGAAGGTGTAGATTGTCCACTCCCTGTGTCTACCAACAGTGATGACTCACCACCGCTGTCTGAAGATAAGGACGATGGTATCTCCACATGTGAGTCCTCAGGGATAGTTCTGTCCCCCTCTCCGGGACTGCTCTCTTCTGTCTCAGTCTGCGTTTGTGTGATCTCTGATCCGGATGCATTGTCACCCCTTACCTCCATCGTTTGTCTGTCAGTGCCCTCGTCCAAAGCTGAAAGAGAGAGATAAGAGGTATACCTAAGTACCACACTCACATACTGCAAATTACAAAATCCAAACTTCCTTGACTGCTGAACAACATGTCGCACCCATCCTAAACATGAACCACCCCTACCAGACATCCTCATGTCAAAGAATTAGTGGGCCCTGTGACACATGTACATTAAACAAACAGGGCAAGTGCATGCAGACCACCACACATGTGATGCCATGGGATCACAGACCTGAATGGCATGTCCTGGGCCCCTGCACTATAATGCAACTGGTATGTCCAGCTGGCTGACATGGATGCTAAGTCTCACTCCGCTAATGCCACCAACATGCAATAGCAGCACACCATATACACCACGGATGTCACTACTGTGTCTGACCAGCAATAAATGCATGCACTCCTAAGTCACAAACCCATTCAGTGTGCTTACCGCTAGTTTGCTGCTGCTCGCCTCTCAACCGTGCGGACAGGTCAGGATGTGTCCCAGCTATGATATGTAGCATTAGAGGGGTCATGGTACGTCGTGCAAGCCGGCCTGATCGGTGAATCAGCTCCAGTGTCATCTCCGCCACATTCTTGCTGAGCCTGGAGATGTCGTCCCACCGCTTCTGGCAGTGTATGTGTCGCCTGTTGCACACCCCCACTGCCCGTACATCACGTGTTATGGCCCTCCACACGGCCTTGCGATGGTGCAGCTTGACTTACCATAATGGGAAACAAGAGGGGGCAAGTCAGTGAACAGTTGGCCGTTCACACATATAGAAGGTACAGGTATCTGTCAGCAGCCATGCACAGTACAACATATGTGACTGGAAGGTCAATATGGCATTAGTCCATCATGGAAAGCAGGTGAGGTACACACCCACAAGATAGCTGTGATCGGTCGTGACCCAGCACAGCCACAAGGCTACACATGTCATGTTTGTAACCCGTCAAAGATAACACTTCGCAGCATAGAGGTCAATCAGTCAGTGACAGAACCAGGAACACATCACAGCGTGCCTAGCCTTCTGGGGCATACCCACCCTGCCTCCCAAAGAACACCACCCAGATTGCAGAGGTCAGGAGTCAGGGACCACCTCATGCACACCAACATGTCCCCACTGCACTTATCACCTGTCCTGGGACACCGTAGAGCTGTTCATAGTGGTGGAGCACACCGTCAACAAGGACCTCCAGCTCCTCTGCACTGAAGGGAGGGGGCCAGATCTGTCCAACTCTTGCCATGGCAAGGTCCAGGACACTGGCACAACAGCAGCAGTTGGTGAAGTGGGCAGCAGCAGCAGGTAGAGGTGATGGGTGCAGTCAGCAGTGGCTGGAAGAAGTGGATATGTGGTGCTCAAACTCACACATTTATAGGGCCCTGAGCTGATATCAGTGGCACATGTCTGCAGCAATTGGTGTTCCCGGGCTGCCTCATTCAAAAGCATCATTCAAAATGAGCCAATAACTTGCCCCGCTGTGGCAGTGCACGACTTCCGCTTTTTTGGAATTCGCTTATGCGCCCATTCAGTCACATAGCGGCACCCACCGCCCGGACCCGGCGGTGGGTGACGCTATGTGACTGAATAGGGGCATACCAACTGCCATTTCCACTTGCACATTCAAATGTATCTGTTAGCCTGTCCCGCCCCGCGGAATGCGTGCTCCGCCATTGCGATGCCAGCGAGTGATGATTTTCAAATGATGCACCATCGTGGTAGCACACACATGCGGTTGGCGGTGTGTGACCGTGATGGTCCTTGCACATGCAGCCAATGGTACGCACAATTGCAGTAGCAAGGATCATTTTCTGTGATGGCGGATGGCGTGCCCTGACGCGGTGTGTAAACACACTGCATGTCTCCCCACACATCTAATGATAATAGGTGTACATGTGTGTCAGGGCATGTCTGGAATGCCTCAAAACTCATCATTATTATTTTTATTATTTTATATTTTATAAAGCGCTTGGTTACACCAGCAGGTGTGTCCCCGCGCTAGTTCCTGCTGTTGTTTCCATTTAACGTGTGATTTTAATAGGGGAGAGAGGAGCCTATTTGGAACATTGAGGTTTGGGGAACAGGATTGTTTTAAGTTCTTTACGGAATATAAGCTCCGAATTTTCCAAGCGCAGCTTTTCTGGCAGCTTGTTCCACAGCCTAGCAGTTGAAGCTCTAAAGGATTTTCCACCCATTCTTGCTCTTTTTACCTTCGGGACCTGCACCAGCCCCGTGCCACATGATCTTAATTGGCGTGTTGGCTCATACCGCTTAAGATAGCTCTGCAGGTACCTAGGGCCTCTCCCATGAAGGATCCGATGTCCTATACAGAGGGCCTTAAACGTCACCCGTTCCCTAATAGGGAGCCAGTGAAGCGTTCTCAGAGCTTTTTGTGATGATGCCATTCTGGGTAGTTGAAGGATCAGGCGGGCCGCCGCATTTTGTATACGTTGCAGTCTAGTGACGCATTTTTCGCTGGCTCCTAGCTATAGTACGTTTCCATAGTCCAGCCTGGATGTTATCAGTGCATGGACTAGGGTTTGGCGCACCGACGTAGGCATAAGGTCCAGTGTTTTCCTAAGGACCCGTAGTGTACCAAAACAAGTGCCTGCCACTTGTTTGGTCTGGTGGTCAAAGGATACATTTTTATCCAGCCAAACTCCTAGGTTTTTCACTAGATTGCTGGGTGTGGGCAGTTCACCCAGCTCGTCCGGCCACCACGCTGAGGTCCACACTGATGGAGATTTGTCTACGATAAGTACCTCTGTCTTATTTCCGTTAAGACGGAGGCAGTTGTCCGCCATCCACTTGGCCAGTTCCTGCACGCAGCTCTTAAAATTAGCCGCACATTGCTCTTCTGGTTGCGTAAGCGTCACAATCAATTGCGTGTCGTCTGCATACGACACTGTCTCAACCCCAAATTTGTCTGTGATTGCTCCAACAGGTGCCACATACAGATTAAATAAGGTGGGGCTGAGACTGGAGCCTTGTGGGACTCCCTGCTTGAGTTTTATTTCATTGGGCCTGAACTGTCCTTGTGCGACCTGGAAACTGCGGCCCGTAAGGAATGATTCCAACCACTCCCATGCCTTGCCTCTCACTCCTACCTCTTTAAGACACTGCAGCAGTGTGTGATGCGCTACAGTGTCGAAAGCGGCACTAAGATCCAAAAGGATCAGTGCCGCTGTCTGGCCTTCATCCGCATATCTACGTAAGGCTTCCGTTGAGGCCAACAGGGCCGACTCCGTAGAGTGTAGAGCGCGGAAACCCGACTGAGAGTGATGGAGCAGTCCGTTGGTCTCAGCAAATGCAGCAAGTTGTTTATTCACTGCTTTCTCTGCGATTTTGGCAAAATAGGGGAGAAGGGAAATAGGTCGCAAGTTTTCCAGATTTGCAAAGCTAATGTTGGGCTTTTTCCTCAAAGGGAGAACTATTGCTCTCTTCCATGAAGCAGGTACTTGTCCTGATGCAAATGAGAGAGCAAGTAAGTGACTGATGTATGGCTCCAGAGTAGTTAAACTGCTATAACGTTTTTTTGGGGGGACAGGGTCATTTGGTGATCCTGATTTAATGCTGCCTACTATCTGGCATATTGTTTCCCGTGAGGGCACTAGAAATGCCGAGAGGCAGTTGCTGTTCTGTGTAGTTGAGGGTGTTTACACTCTCCCTTCCCCTACTCTCGCTGCCTCCGGAAACACCACATAGATTTTGTCTACTTTACTGGCAAAAAACTCTGCTATTTGATTACAGGCTCTGACTGATCCAGCTATTGGGGCTGTCAGTGGGGCGAGATCAGATAGTTCTCTATATACTAAGAACATTTCCTTCATGGAGTTGTTCGCATTCTTAATTCTGGTGCAGTAGTAGGTTCTCTTCGTTCTCCGGATCAGGGCATGATAGTCTTTTAAGCCTTTCTTGTATTCGGCTCTGTCTGTCTCCGAATAGAACCTCCGCCATTTCCTCTCTAGATTTTTGCATGTGGCTTTTTGTCCTCGTAGTTCAGTATCGAACCAGGGGGCAGATTTGGATTTCCTTAGTGGCGCATTCCGAGTCCATGGCGCTGTGTGATCTAGCGCCTTTAGGATTCGTAGGTCTAGTGTTGCGCAGGCAGATTCAATTTCCTCGCCCTCGAGCAGGCCTTCGGATTCTATTATTTTGTTAAATTCCACTGGGCAAAACTTAGCCCATTTCCTGCGTTTGTTAAAGGTGGTTGTCCCATTCTGAAGTCCACTATCCGGGACCGCTACCCGAAAAGAGACTAGGAAATGGTCAGACCAAATGACAGGCGTTGGGGGTGCTACGGTCACAGTATCCCAATTGAATGAATGAATGAATGAAATTATTTATAGAGCGCACGGTGGCCAAACGGCTTCCTGGCGCTGAGAGCTCTTGGGAACAAAACAAACAGGGCCAAGGAGGTTTAACAGGGGTAGGCCAAGGCAAACAGGAATGTTTTAAGCGCTTTACGGAAGTGTGAAAAGATAGGAATAGAACGCATAGAGAGAGGAAGGGAATTCCAAAACCGGGGTGCAAGAATTGGCATAGATAGGGTCCAAAAGATGACCCTGACAGTGAGTGGGCATATCTGATTTTAACCACATCTGTATGCCTTCTAGCTCCTGTCTGATTTCCTGGGCTTCATTGTTCAGAGGGTCATCAAAGTGATAGTTTAAGTCCCCTAGGAGGAGGAGTCTCTCATGTGTGAGAGCAGAAAGCGTGAAAGTTTCCATCAGTTGCGTGAGAAAACTGGCTCCAGGTCCCGGTGGGCGATATATTAAGAATCCCTTGAGACAGTATCCAAGGGGCACTGCTAGGGAAAAGAAGCCAGTCTCACTCTTTCCAATGTCCCTCTCTTCTAAAGTGCATACCAGCTCTTGTTTATGTATCAATTGCCCGTGTCCACGTGTCAACAATGTCCATTTGTTGCATGTGTGAGCATACTATTGACATTGCCAGTGGTTGTCAAAGGACAGTGATGTGAGCGTAAGTTGCGTCAGATGAGCATGGCAATGTGGTGACATCTTGGTTTTGAGGTCACACGTTTTAAAGTGTACACATCTACACAGTCCATTAACCGACCGACATTGCAGGACCTTGTAGCACAATTGGCACCGCACCTGCAGCCACGCAGGCCATATCCTGGAGCAATTACACCCACAGGAAAGGTGATGGCGGCACTTGACTTCAGTTCTTCGCTACGGGCACATTCCAGTACACAGTTGGTTATGCCGGGGGGATGTCCCAATCCATGTTTAGCATGGTACTGCGGGATGTGCTGGAAGTCATGATGCGTTACAAGGATAATTACATCCATTTCCCACGTCCAGCAGAGTTGGCAGCAGTGAAAGGGGACTTCTATGCCCTGTCCCAGATTCCACACGTAGAGGGTGCCATTGATGGCACACATATTGGTCTAGTTCCACCCCAGGCACTTGAACCCATCTATCGCAATCGGAAGCACTACCATTCAATCAATGTGCAAGTGGTGTGCCTGGCTGACAACATCATCTCCCATGTGTGTGCCAGATTTCTGGGATCCGCACATGACTCCCACATCCTGCGGAGCAGCATTGTCCCCCTACTGATGGCTAATCTGCCTCAAGATCGTGCGTGGCTTGTAGGTGAGTGTGCTGTGATGACTACTGTGTTGTATGTGTGCCATGCTGTTCCCACCAGTAATGGTACTGATGTATGTGTCTGTCATCCCCCCACCTAGGTGACTCTGCGTACCCAAACTGCCCGTGGCTGCTGAGCCCACTACGGAATCCAACTACCCCAGGTGAAATGCGCTAAAATGAGGCCCATGGGAATACACATCGGGTGGTTGAACGTACATTTGGACTGCTGAAGTTTAGGTTTCGCTGCCTGGATAAAACCGGAGGGGCCTTGCCATACTCACCGGGCAAAGTATGCAAAATCGTGGTTGCCTGCTGCATGCTCCACAACCTGGCATTGCGCAAGAATATTGAAGTATTCCTGGACCCTGCAGACCAACAGGTTTCTCTGCCTCCCATCCCACCCATGTCCAGTGATGAGGATAGTGGGGAGGAAGAAGGTGTGGACCAGAGGCGTCAGCTCATTGACCGCTACTTTCCTTGAATGTGAGTAACTACGTCTTGTGCTGCTGTTCAATGCGTGATGTATGCTTGCTGGTGATGGGTGGATCTGGTGTGTGAATGCTGCCTGTTCTGGTATGTTCTGTTCTCAAATGGGTGTGGGACATGGTGTACATGCAATGCTCCCTGATGTGTGTCCTGTGATCCGCTTAATTTGTGATGAGTGTGGTTTGTGAGATGTTGCAGTACGGTGTGGTGGGATGGGTGTGATTTAGTTTCCTGACCTGTGCTTGTTGTTCTCTCATTATCCCTAGGTCACTCCCACAGAGCCATGATTCCGAACAACCGTGATCCCCGCACCTGGTAATGACAACAACTAAGACACACCTGTGTTTAAACTATGGAGGTCACACAGCCTTGAGTGTTTCCGTTGTGTTCATTTACAGGGGCTGGATTTGTGTTAGTACATATTTACAAAATGGTGGTGGAGGGGAAGAGTGAATTGAAGGTCATGTCAGATGATCCCACCGTGTAGACACCACATTGTGTGGTGTAAACCTAGTCCAACAGCTTGGCAATGTGGGGCAAGATAGTTCACAGAGTAAATACCAGGCTCAATGAAGGGTGAAGTCAGTGCCGGCTCCTCTTCTGGCGGTTGGCTGGTGCATTGCTACTGCTCTGCCCTGGATCCAGCCTCAGACGGCCCCTCCGTCTTCGAGCCGGAGTGGACCCAGCTGTGGGGGCAGCTTGTTCGGTGGACACCTCCCTGTCAGTGGCCTCAGGTGATGGTGGTGGTGTCCTGTCCCGCTGGCCAATTGGGGGAGGGGGTGGTGGTGTGCTGCGGGATAACCACTCCCTCCAAACATATCTTTGCTGCCCCATGAGGTCCACCATTTGTCCCATACAGTTGTCCATGGACCTCAACAGCTGGCGGGTCTCAAGAGAGTCTTGGCGCGCCCGATCCGCCTGTGCCTGTGACCGCTCGTATGACGCATGCACTCTTGAAATGAGATCCAGGGTCTCGGTCCCAGGATTTGGTGGGTCTTGTCCCCCACCTGGCCTTGCACCTGCCCTCCTGTCCGGAACCTGTGGCCTCACCTGTGTCCTCACCCGTCCACTCTCCATGCTAGCCTGTGATGTTGATGGTCCGCCATGGTCCAATGGGTCAGGGAGTGTGGCACAGGCAGGACTGGTGGTGGTGGTGGTTGGTGGTGGTGGTGGTGGTAGCTGCACAGGTCCCAATGGCAGAAGTTGCCGTGGTTCCACTGGCGAAGGTGGTGGGGGCAGGGATGACCTGGGAGCCTGATGGCCCTGGGATTATAGGCGGACTGGCATCGCCCTCCGCATCCGAGGTGTCCAGGGAATCATCACCGGAGAGTCCATGCTGTGAGGGGGGCGACTGGTGCTGGCGGTTGCTGGGTTCTCCTGCCAGTTCTCGGTCACCTGAGGGACAAGAATTTAAGATTCAATGCTGTGGACATGACAGGTTTGTTGTTGTTACATTTCAATTCTCTAGGGATTCAGAACATGGTTGTTGATGTCATCACATTGGCGCGGTACACAGTACTGGGCATTATGGTGGTGTGGAGGTTGGGAGACAATACTTGGATATGTGTTGTGCTGTTCTGCTATTGGATGGTACCCCTAGACTCTGTGTAGTTTTGTAGTCATTTTAACATTGTTGCTGTGGCTCAGCAATGTGGACTAGGGCATGTTCACCAGGGCTGTGGACAACCTACCTTGCTACTGTACCTGGTCTAGTCATTGTCAAAAGAGGCATATGTTGGTCTTTCATGTGGATGGTCTACCTTGTGTTAGGGACAAGCTTTGGACATTGCATCCATGTGCCTTGCGTCAGGAAACACATTGTACTTGCTGTTGTGGGTATGTCAAGTCTCACATCATGCACAGACTGCCTACTACATGGATTGTGTGGACTGCCACCATGTCCAAGTTCCCCCTTGCAAGTTCTTTGATGTGTGCAGATGTGACACTTCTCTTCCATGTGTCCAAGGGTCTGGTATTTGTGGGTCCTTCTGTGGACATATGGTACTTGTTGTTGTTCGACGAATGCAGTATGCAGGCACTGCGTACTTACCTGTCCTATGTTTAATTTCACATTTTAACCATGGAGTTACTACAAAGCCATGTGTTATGTTGCTCCTCGCTGCAATCATGAGGGTGGAGGGGGCACATTGGAATTTGGAGTACAGACTTCCCCCTCACACCCACCTCTGCATGTGAAGATGGCTACCTACCTGTAAGTTTGAAGAGGGAGATGTACTGGTCAGCACATGGTGGGGGGACTCCATCTTGCTCTGGGGTGGGACAAGGGGGCCTGTTGGGAGTTTTAGTGCTAGCCTCCCACCCACACCCACCCTCCCTGTAGACATGGGGGCCTGTTGGGAGTTGTAGTGCTGGCCTCTCACCCACACCCACCCTCCCTGTAGACATGGGGGCCTGTTGGGAGTTGTAGTGCTGGCCTCTCACACACACCCACCCTCCCTGTAGACATGGGGGCCTGTTGGGAGTTATAGTGCTGGCCTCTCACCCACACCCACCCTCCCTGTAGAAATGGGGGCCTGTTGGGAGTTGTAGTGCTAGCTGCTTGACCACATGCAAGCCTGGGAACGTAGGATGCTACATTTGTGGTTGATCATGGTGGGTGCATATGAGCCCTCGGGTTCACATTTGGGTGACTGTGTGGTCCACATGCATGGATTGGAGCCTGGGAGATGTGTCTTAGCAGTTGTGCAAGACAGGACATAACAGTGTGATGGTGGTCATTGGTGTCTTAGCAGTTGTGCAAGGCAGGACATAACAGTGTGATGGTGGTCATTGGTTTGTACTTACCAGCCTCCACTCCCTCATCTATTCCTTCCAGGCTCTAAGGCTGCAGTGTGGCTAGCACCTTCTCCTCCCATTGGGTGTATGGTATTGGATCCATGGGAGGGCCACCGCCAGTGTGGTGTGCCCGCAGGTGGTTCTTGGCCCTGATGTCTTTCACCCTTGCCTTGAGGTCGTGCCACCGCCTCTGGATATTGTGTTTGGTGCGTGGCACGGTCCCTGAAGCATTCACTCTGGTCACTATCCTGTCCCACATTGTGGTTTTATTTGCCAAGGTGGTCTGCTGGACTAGGGTACTGAACAGATGTGGTTCTACACAGATGATTTCATCCACCATGACCAACTCACTCTCTGTGAACTTGGGGTTTTTCTTGGGGGCCATGGTGTGTGATGTGCAAGGTGTTGGGGGTGTGCAGGTGTGCAGGTGTGTGGTATCTAGGGATGGTGTTGTGGGGGTTGGTGTGGTGGGTGTGTTGGTGTGCAGGTTGTATGTGTGTTTGTGTGTGTCTGTTGTGTGTGATATGTGCCTCTTTCTTGCAGCTGTGCTGTGATGCAAAGGATTGTGGTAATGGGAGGGATTCCTTTTATACTCTGTGTGGTCGTTAGGTCCCAATGGTTTTTTGCAGTCAGGGGTTCTGTGGGTGTGGAGACTTGGATGCTCTTGTTTGTGCTGGGGGGTGTGTCATTGGGGCGTGTAGTTGTTGGGGGTGGGTGTTCCAGATAGGTGTGTGTCATGTTTTTTTGGTTTACTATTTACTTCCGTCCGCCATTTTTATTTCGGTTTGACGGCAGGGGTGATGTTCGTTTGGTCCTTCCGCAGCCAAGTTCCGTTTGTCAATGCTTTTTTTCCGCGGCGGTCGTGGACGGTGGTGAGTTCCGTTGGGATGGCGAGGTTATCCTAATCGTGCTGGCGGTCCCTCCGCAGGCCTGGCGGAGGTTGGGCCTGTTTCCACGGGGAGTTGCGTCCGCGGCAGACGTTTTTTCTGTGGTACCGTGCACATGCGGCGGTCTTTGGTGTGATCCATCCGCCGCGGTCGGTGTGTGCTGGCGGAAAAATCCTAATCGCACCGGCGGTTTATCCGCTGTGCGGTCGGGAGTATGTTTGCTGCGACCATGGCGGTCGGACCCGTTTCCGTCCGCCATCGTAACCGACCTCTAAGTATCCTTTCCAAGAGGAGTGCCTATGTTAACACATCTTAACCTTTTGACTTTTTTGGCCCCCCTCTGAATCGCTACTGAAAGGCAGGGAACCTGTCTAAGCTATTTCTATGATTCGTGCCTCAAAACTACACAAAAATACAGAAGCAAGTATATCTCAAACAAATACACAGATTATGGAATATTTTATAAATACACACAAAATAAAAATTCAAAAATCAAAATTTTAGGTTTAATGGGGAGGTTGGAGCATTTCACAATGTATCTGTATTTTAAAAAGATTAAGTGAAATTATAAACTTTACCATATCGCCTTCCTTTTTTGACGGAAATGCATGCTCACTTTTTGTTGGTGCTTGCCAGTGCCGCTTTTTCAATTAAGACGGTTGTTAAGTTATACAAAAGGGGGTGGTGATGGACGGAGCATCTGAACCAATCAAACACTCACACCCAGTCAACAGATCTGGGTTTGAATCATCACCGTTCTTTAGCCCACTCTGCCACAACAGTTCAGACATGGCCATATGCAAATCAGTCTGACCCTGTGCCTCATGGGAACAGTCCAACCCGAACTGCCAAGCCATGCCTTCCCTGGACTGGAAAAAGCTTCCTAGGACCGGTTTCTGGCATATCAGCCGTCTTCAGTAAAGGCTTGATTGAATCCAGTGGCAAAGTGAGCAAGGGACTCACGTCTGAGCATACCCTGCCAACTTATGGCGAACAAAGCGGTACAAAAGGGGGTTGTTAAGTTAGGCAGGAAAACTGAGGTATACAGCAGTACAGTAAATCAGATGGGACACAATGATTGTTTGGATGTCTGTAAACTGGCAAGAGAAGGGTAAAGGTTGAAGAATATCCCGAGCATCCTTAGGTAAAAATAAAAACCAGCCGGAAGACATCATATAAATCCGCAGAGCAAAAGTCGGAGACTGATCAAGCAAGAAGCCCAGATTGTGGACAGTTGCACATGCAAAGGTTGGCGACCAAGGTTAGAAAGCAACAGATGACACAAAAAACCAAATTGTGGTGAGACCTTCCTCATTAATAACCTTCATCTTATCAGAATCTGGGCCACAATACACTAAGGGGCAAATTTATGACAGCCTTTTGTCACATTTGCACCACACAAAGAGGTTCTGAGTCAGATTTATGAAGCCACCCAAAGCCACAATGCGTGGCTTTAAGTGGCCTCATAAATCTTGAGTAAGGCAACTCAGTGCAAATGGCTGCATCATCATACTCTGCGCAAGGGAGGCATTCCATGTGCAATGCTGTGGGTGTTCCCACGTAACTCCCATGGTTTTTGACGCAATCTCAGATTTACAAGGACTTGTAAACCTGGGAATACGCCAAAATCTTACGCCTCTTAAGGTGAAGCGGAACCACGAGAAATGTCTATATTTCTCCTTGTTTTTTTCTCTTTCTATATCAGCTGCATTCTGACAGAAAACGCCTCTCAGGTTTGCTTTTGTGCAAGTAAGTAAGCCCTTTTTGCACACAAACACTCCTGCCGCCAACGCAGGCACCCTTGCATCATGGCACAAGGGTCCCCACGCTGGAGGTAAGCTGCAGTCCGTGCAGTCGCAACCAGAGAGTGCCAATCACCCTAACGCCTGGCGGGAACAGCTTGCACGCTGAAAACGCTGTAAAGCCTCCCGCACCCGGTTCCCCCTGCAAGCTGACCAGGGATGGGTTGAGACAGGCGCGATCGGGCAACCCCTCTCGGATCCATCGAGCGCCGCATTGGAAGTTGGCTGCGCGCTGCAGTGTGCCGTTCCCTGCGAGGACCCCCTTCGCCTTACTCGCCTTTTTCATTGGCGGGCCTCAGACAGAGGTTTAATCCCGACATCCTGCCACGGTACTTTTATTTGGCCATGATAACCTCAGCCTTGTAGCGCTCTACAGCCTGGTTACCCTCTCCACTCACCCCGGCGCGCTCTCTCAGATGCATCCCCCACCTGACGCCACACTGGACCTAAGGTGAGCCCATCGATGCACGCATAACTGAGGCCTAGATACCGGCCCAGCTCTGCTCTGATCACTTTGAGGCCCCGGTACCGGCCCAGCTCTGCTCTGATCACCCGATCAGCTCCTCGCATTGCTTGCAGATAGTTTGAACTGGCTCTGGCAATGGGAAATCTCGGACTGACATCATGTGATTTTGTTTTTGTTCAATCGCTCAATCACAGCACATTTCGTGCTAGAACACTGCTCCTGACTTTGACTCTGGAAATCTACCTCAGCCACTTTCTCACAGGCAATTTCTAAACTAGGTTGTTTCCACTTTCAACTGGCAGCCATCTTGTAACAGGCTACAGACTCAGGGATATCCATCGGGGACCTGCGCCCTTCTGCTAATCTGGTGCCCCCCCATCCTTCTGCAGATCTGCTGTTGTACATTGACTTTATTTTGCAGTAATTCAGGGCTCTTGAAATTGATTTAAACTGTAGTTTTTCTCACATCAGCTGCATATATATATATACAAAAGGGTGCTATAGTAAACAAGATAGTCACTGCATACTCTCGCAGGTTTTCGGATTAATGCTATCTCCTGACCTGTCATGTATACTCCCTTCTCCCCTTCTCCCCTTCCCCCCTTCCCTGCTCTGCTCTTCTCCACTTTCCTGCTACTGACCCTTGCCCTCACTTGTCCTGGCCCTTAGCCCCCACCCTATCTATCTGTGAATTTTCCCTTGTCAATTTGAGACCTAGCCATTTTGTCTGATGCCCGATGGAGCTACCTGGTTTAGCTATAGGGGAGACAGGTCGGGGATTTCCCTCCTTGGACGTCACCTACCCAGTCGGTCTTTAGACAGACTTCCATCCGTCTCTCCTGTCGTCTCTTCCCACATCCTCCCTCTATCTTTGTCTCTCCTTCCCTCCTCTCCCAATGTACTGAGACTGAACTATTTTGACTGATGCCCGATGGAGCTATATGGTTTAGCTATAGGGGAGATGGGCCGTGGATTCCCTCCTTGGTCGTCACCTACCCAGTCGGTCCTTAGACAGACTTCCTTTTGTCTCTCCCCTTATCCTCCCTTTCTCACCTCCTCTGCCTCCTCCACTACTTTTCTCTCTCCTTTCTCTCCTCTCCTAATGTATTACCTAGTTTTTGATGTATTTTGTAATTGTTGATCTTTTTCTGTTACATTGTTGATTTTCATGTAAAGCGCTCTGAGACCTTCGGGTCTAGCCAGCGCTATATAAAAAAAAAAATAGGAATGCACCATATTGGATAAATACAGTGCAATTGTGCTCTTTCACTTTGGCGTGGGGCACTTGCTGCGCTGCCCTACGCCAAATTCCCATAAATGAGGTCCTAAGTATTTTAGAAGTTGCAAAGACTGAGATTCACAAACTCACATGATGAGCAATTGCAAAAAGGTAAATCTCTGTATACAAATGACACCTTGCGAGTCAGAAATTACTTAGTTACTGATTACTATTCAGCAGCAGGAGGGGTAATGAAGGGGATCTCTCGCCTCCTACTGAATCACAATGGCATGTAACAGTGGTATAGAATTGCTGTCGCCAATCCCTGGTGTAATTCATGTCTCCTAAAGAGGATGGTATTCCATGCACAGAGTGGAAGCTATCCTTGTAGGGCAGCTTCTGCCTTGTTGAATATGTGTGGAAAGGTGGGATTTTACCTCTAGAGTCTGCTTACCATTCTCCAGAATCCCGTCACAGGTCGACTGAACCTTTTTACCTGTCATAGAGTGAATTAGGCAATCTTTTCATATGGAATCAACACATTTTTAGAATCCCAATATCTTTCCCCAAGAACCACTGACCAAAACTAAGTTTGAAGGTTTATTACATAACCAAAAACAACTGAAGGTACAAACACCTCAGCAAGATGTTCAGAAGGTAAACCGGCACTAATACAAACATAATCCTACGGAAAAGTCTCAAGCGACTGATGAATAATACGAGGATCAATTCCAGAATCATCAGACTAAACAAAATTGCTATAACCTGGGATCTGGTATGCATTGAAAAAATAAATATAAATTCAGATTAGTCTGTCCCTACACGATACTAAGTGACATCCCTACTCCTTTACAACCGAACCTAACCAAAGGTGTCAGCAGAGGTGACTTCCTAAGAAGTTCACCCACTTTCTTCTTTAGACTAGAGAATCATCTATCCTAGCTAAGCTCTTTGCCAAACCAACTGCTCTCCTTAGCTCCTCAGCCCATCTGCTCTGCCTCCACCCTCGAGGCACTGACCCTAATACGAAACCCCACAATGCAAACGACACGCCTTCAGGTACGCCCCTCTCGAAGGTGTTAACTTTCAAAATTTTTCCAGTATGGCTCTTGTCCATCTTTGTCCATGCAAACGTCCTTGGGTCCCAGACTCTTCATCGCTTCTAGTTGCTTCTTCAAATTCCTGGTCTACTCCTCCATGTCTGAGTCTAGTATTTCTAACTCTCATACACAATGGGCCCTTCTACTCTACAATCTACTTGATAGGGCACCTGCAAAGGAATACATACAATTCGGCTCACATTCCATAAGTGTTGCAAAGTTTTCTAAAAGCATCTTTTATAAAACATTTCTACGGTTAAATGTTAAGCAAGACATTTTCCCACAGGCCTGCACCATCGCTATGAAATGTGAACTAGGCCTCTGCTTAGTTATAGGCCTGACAATTTACATGAGCAATCCCTTGTTTCACTAGGCCTCCAACCTTAACAGCAAATACATTTTCCTTCTTTAAGCTAATTGTCGAATATAAAGGCACAGTTATTTTCCATAAACAGATCTAAATGCATATTAGTGCCTGTTTAAACACGCTTCTCATTAGTAAAAGATTTCATTTCAACGACATCTCTACATTAAACAGCAAGTGTGGATTTACAATTCGTCTATTCCACATTGCATCTAAACATGATAAAGTCCTCTATATATACGGGTGCTGACTACTTGTACATATGATGCACCCCTACAAATTTCACTGTAATTGGCGCTCTCTCAGTTGCATTTAATATGGAGGGAGCACGCAAGGTCCCTGATGTCATTCACCGAATGTCAACTTTTAGTTTTGAAAACAGCTCCTATCCCTTTAAGGGAAATAGGCTACTTTAAAGCACACATGCCATTCAGTGAATGAGAATACAAGGATGAACGGCTTGGCGACCTTCCTTACTGAATTGCCTCTTATTTTCAATGAATGCCTGTTCACTTATCCAGAGACAACACACAAGTTTGGAAATTCGACTAGAGAGATTAAACATTGCCATTCATCCTCAGAGTAATCTGTATGTCTTCTACGGAGGAAATGAGAAGGCAAAAGCAATGCAATAGGGTGTGAAGAGGATCACACATTTTAATGTTTTTTCTCTTTCCACCCTCGCTTTTCTTTCCATTGCCAAATCTTTCTCCTCTCCTCTTTACTACGGTCTTACTTTTACCTAACTCAGTGCTTCTCATTATGTGGAAAACCAAGCCAGCTCTATCGGACATGTAAGGATGCAAACATGTTACCAACAGTTTACAAACAATTTTAGAAAGAGCACTTATCTAACTGAGATATCTTTTTTAGTATAAACTGGTACTCAAACTTAGTTGCTTAAGATATGGAAGCATGGTGGCTCCAAACAAGGAAGCTTATTTACAAGCCTCTTGCGCCGCCGGTGCGTCACTTTTTGTGACGCACTGGCGACGCAACCCCGCTGCTCCATATTACAAGGAGAGGTAAAGCCACCCTGTGTTTTCTTGTAAATATGGCCCCTTTATATGCAAACTTTTGGGTGAAAGGGTCGTGCCATTGGGTTGCTGTGGGTGTTCCCACGTAACACCCATGGCTTCTGCCGCATTTCCAGATTTACGAGAAATCGTAAACTTGGAAATGTGTCAGAATGCTAAGACTCCTCAAGTGAGGCATAGGGAGGCGCAACAAGGAGAAATGTTTTAATTTCTCCTCTTTTTTTGCTCTTTCAATGCCTGGTGCATTCTGCAGTACACATAGGAAGCGGAAATCACCTCTTGTGATTGTTTTTGTGCAGGAAGGTGTCCCTTCCTGCATAAAAACAATCATCCCCGTGACGCAGGAACCCTTGCACCATGGTGAAAGGGTGCCTGTATCGACGCATGGCAGCTAATTGTGCGCCAGCGCAGGGGATAGCAAAGAGATCTGTCGCCACTTAAAATGTACTTGCATGTTTCACTATACTAATTTAACACTAGGCACATTTTGTGAAGTGCTGAATAGGTTTTGGTGCACCAAACAGTTTTTAATATGCACATTTTAGGGCAAACAGGTCTGTAAGGAATATGGGTTTGAAGTGTCCCAGAGGATACTGGGCCCTGAGTGCAACAACTGGGGTCTTTTGCTACAGGTTGCCCAACTGGGAACCAAGGGCCTCACTGCGGTAAAACAGCGATGCAACACTTTTTACTGTGCCCTCCTTGCGACACCATGGATGCACCCCATTTACTGTACAGCCCTCCGTGTTGCAAGGAATGACAGATGCGTCAGGATCCTGCTGTATCTGTTTGTGCAAAACCCACGCATTGCTGGAGTTGTGTCTTAAGCATAACGCAACTCGAGCAATGCATGGTGGAGGGCTATACACATTGCACTGCGTCACCCTTTTGCCTGCTATGAGGCAGGCATAAGGTTTTGACGTAGTGGAAGCCTAGAAGTGGTGCAGTGACATCTGATAGATTTGACTGTGCCCCTACGACGAGGCTTTCTTCCTTGGGAACACCAACCTGCATACATTATACCTGACGCAGGTATAATGTAGCACAGGGATTTACAAAGTGACTCATCTGCCTACATGCGTCACTTTGCAAATATGCACATTGTTTACGCCGCCGCTGCATCTCGAAAAGTGACGCAATGGCAGAACAAAAATGTGTTGCATGCAGGTCATAAATAAGCCCCAAAGTATCTTGTTTTAGCACTTGACTCTCAGAGCAGTGAGAAAGATCAGTCCAAAGCTTACTCAGGGATGGTGTTGTGGGCAAGAGATTCAGACCAAGCAACATAGCAAACAACACTTAATAAATAGCTGTCCAACCAGTGCTTTATCTTTTGAAAAGAAAATGTACGATATTTTAAGTACTATGAAATATTGTATGCAAATTAACAGACATATGCGAAATGGTAGGTAAAAATACCTATGGTGATACCATCTAAAGGCCCTCAGGGTGAATGTACTACATTGTTCTGCCTTCTGTCCATAAATTGTTCTTTTTGCATTTGTCACCACGAGTGGGACAGGTATGCCCAAACAAGGGTCCTGTGCTCTCTATGCCACTGGAGTCAAGCTATCCTGGCTGAAGAGGGCTGAAAGCCCGAAACCGGTCCTAAGATGTTTGTTTCCAGTCCTGGGAGGACCTTGCCTGGCAGTTCGGGCTGGACTGTTCCCATTGGGCGCAGGGTCAAAACTGATTTGCATATGGCTGGGTCCAAACTGGAATGGCATGGTGAGCAAAAAACGATGGATTTAGGCACAGATCTCTGTACTGAGGTGAATGTATGACATTGTTCTGTATTCTGGCCATCAATTGTTCTCTTTGCATCAGAACCATCAGTACAGTAAAGAAAGGTCCAGCAGATCAGGTAACCGCATACCTGTACACTGGACGCACAGCACAGGAAGCACATTTATCAATCTGTGCTCCAGCAAGTCCTGAACGATAGAAAATAGAAAACTTCCACCATGAGCCTAACACAGAATGAGGAGTGCATTTAATATAATTCAGGCCAACTATCTTTGTATCGACACAGTAGTTAAGAGCAAAAAATAGAGTCATATACAGTCAAATTAATTCTGAAATACTTCAGGATAGAACTAACAACACCTGCAGTTAACACAGTGCAAGTTAATAAAGTTTTCAACCCTCAACTTTAGCTTACCACATTTAAGGGAAAGCTCATGTCTGGCTCTGGCACGTTGCTGGTAGCCTCAAAAGGAATTAGAGATCCTTAGTCATGTCCCTTCCCGTCCTGTGGAGCCTTTTGTGCTCATTTGCAAGTTTTTGAAAGTCTTCACGTAAGCACTTTCAACCACAGGCATTATCTTTCAGCTGCCTCTGACTTTCCTTTTTATATTATCAGAAATGTACCTGCTGGCGCCTTTTAATTATTATTTTTTTTTTAGTAACTGGGAGCTCGTGCGCCCACATCTGTGGAATCTGTACGCGGCTCGGTGGGCTCACGGCCTGCCCAGCACTACTCTTCAGGGCCGTACTGGGAACCCAAAGCAGCCCTGGCAATAGTCTCGGACCCTCCCCTGAAGAAGAGCTGCCTGCCCCACTAGAGGATGGAAATGCTTGCCTGCTGCTTTTGTTACTCGGGCGGATATTGCAGCACCACTGCAAAACCGGCCCCCGGTAACAAAACCGGCCTCCTCCACTACACAACCGCCCCCCACCCTTCCAGTCTCCCAGGCAAACGCCCAATGCCCGGTAAGGCCAGTCCAACCCTGCTTATCTTGAGGGTAAAAAGCTGAACCTTTTTGATTTCCTACCCTAGGAAGCCAGGAAGTGATGGATATATGACGTTATAACGCATACTATTACAACGCATGCTTTTACAACGCAATTTTTACAATGCAGGATCCATTACAACGAAAACTATTACAACGCATTTTTTTACAACGCATATACCTTTACAACGCATACCATTACAACGTAAGTATAGGTAAGTATATAATTTTTTTGAAAAATTTAAGTTATTAAATTTAATATAATTTAATTTTATTTAATTTTAATTTAATTTCTTTATTTTTTTAATTTAATTTAATTTTTAATTTAATTATTTTTAAAACCCAAACCTAGCCCTGAACCCTAAAAATACCCCTTTACTCAAAAACCCATACCTAGCCCTGAACCCTAAAAATACCCCTTTACCCAAAAACCCAAACCTAGTCCTGAACCCTAAAAATACCCCTTTACTCAAAAACCCATACCTAGCCCTGAACCCTAAAAATACCCCTTTACTCAAAAACCCAAACCTAGCCCTGAACCCTAAAAATACCCCTTTACCCAAAAACCCAAATCTAGCCCTGAACCCTAAAAATACCCCTTTACCCAAAAACCCAAACCTAGCCCTGAACCCTAATAATACCCCTTTACCCAAAAACCCAAACCTAGCCCTGAACCCTAAAAATACCCCTTTATCCAAAACCCCAAACCTAGCCCTGAACCCTAAAAATACCCCTTTACCCAAAAACCCAAACCTAGCCCTGAACCCTAAAAATACCCCTTTACCCAAAAACCCAAACCTAGCCCTAACCCTAAAAATACCCCTTTACCCAAAAACCCAAACCTAGCCCTGACCCTAGAAATACCCCTTTACCCAAAAACCCAGACCTAGCCCTGAACCCTAAAAATACCCCTTTACCCAAAAACCCAAACCAAGCCCTGAACCCTAAAAATACCCCTTTACCCAAAAACCCAAACCTAGCCATGAACACTAAAAATACCCCTTTACCCAAAAACCCAAACCTAGCCCTGAACCCTAAAAATACCCCTTTACCCAAAAACCCAAACCTAGCCCTGAACCCTAAAAATACCCCTTTACCCAAAAACCCAAACCTAGCCCTGAACCCTAAAAATACCCCTTTACCCAAAAACCCAAACCTAGCCCTGAACCCTAAAAATACCCCTTTACCCAAAAACCCAAACCTAGCCCTAACCCTAAAAATACCCCTTTACCCAAAAACCCAAACCTAGCCCTGACCCTAGAAATACCCCTTTACCCAAAAACCCAGACCTAGCCCTGAACCCTAAAAATACCCCTTTACCCAAAAACCCAAACCAAGCCCTGAACCCTAAAAATACCCCTTTACCCAAAAACCCAAACCTAGCCCTGAACACTAAAAATACCCCTTTACCCAAAAACCCAAACCTAGCCCTGAACCCTAAAAATACCCCTTTACCCAAAAACCCAAACCTAGCCCTGAACCCTAAAAATACCCCTTTACCCAAAAACCCAAACCTAGCCCTGAACCCTAAAAATACCCCTTTACCCAAAAACCCAAACCTGGCCCTGAACCCTAAAAATACCCCTTTACCCAAAAACCCAAACCAAGCCCTGAACCCTAAAAATACCCCTTTACCCAAAAACCCAAACCTAGCCCCCTTTACCCAAAAACCATACTTACCTATACTTACGTTGTGATGGTATGCGTTGTAAATGTATATGCGTTGTAAAAAATTGCGTTGTAAAGGTATTCGTTGTAATGGATCATGCGTTGTAAAAGTTTCGTTGTAAAAGTCATGCGTTGTAAAAGTTGCGTTGTAACGGGTGTATACCAGGAGGTTGTCTCCCATTCCTCCTCATGCCCCCCACTCTCTCCAATACACAGCCAGACATGGACCAATGTGTGCTTCCCCAGACAGGGGCATGAGGAGTGGGAGGAGACAAGCAGTGGTGCATGCCCGCCCTGACAGCTTTTCACAATGGAGCACAACAGCACTCTGGCTGCCAGGACCCACAGGGCACTAGCCCTCCCTGTGAGTGTACGTGAGGAAGATGGAGGAGTGCCAGGCACACCTCCCATCACTGAATAGTCCTCCAGGGCACTGACCCTCCTTAGAGGGAGTTAGTTTTAAAACTGCTTCACACAGAACAGCCTTTTCACACCCAAAGGCACTGGGCACATGCTAAGTTGTTTCTCCATTAAGGAGACTACTACAGATACATATATCTGGCTCCAATAGGCCCACTCTCTTGGGGGGTGTTTTTTTTTAATTCTGGTGGTGCGCTCCAGTCTCCGAGAGGTTTGGATTCAGTTCAATTGGACTCTAATGGTTTTGGCATTTTCTTGGCACTTACATTTTTAACTACTCTCCCTCAAATGAGGAAGAACTGAGGACCCACCTTCCTCAGTTTGATTTTTACTGCTTCTTTGTGGCCTCAGCATACTGTGGCATTCTTCCAACAGCAAGCAGAAGTTTAGCACCAGGATCTGCTTCTCTTTCTCTGCTCTTGGTAGCACCTTCTCCTCGGTTTTTCGTAAGCACCACTCTGTGGCCCTCAAGGCAGCTTGCACACTGTGCCTGCACTCCCTAGGCCCATGGGTACCTGGCCACTTGCAATGCGCCTCTGTGACCTACTTAAAGCAGTGGGTCCGTGACAAGGGCTACCCGCTACAGGGCCAATCCACTGAAGTTCCAGAGGAACCCTCTCGTTTAGGGTACCCAGCAAGTCTACCCTGTACTGTCTCAAAGAAAAAGGGCCATATTATCAAGAACGGGGATAACATTATCGCCGCTTTAGCGGCAGGAAACTGCTGCTAAAGTGACGATAAGGGGCTTGATAATATGCCCTTGTGAATTCCCATAGAAGCCCAGGGTCACACCAGAACCAGAACACCAGAACCAGGGCTTCTATGGGAATTCACAAGGGCATATTATCAAGCCCCCTGCCGCTAAAGCGTCGATAATGTTATCGCCATTCTTGATAATATGGCCAGAAGTTCCGAGGCCAGTGCAACTGGCCTGGCAGATACAGGTCCAAAAGTGCAGACATAAGTACAAGTCCAGAGTTTCCCTTTATTCCAGACAGGGGTTCTTCCTCGCATTGCTTCTTTCCTTATCTTCTGCATTTCCAAGTGCTTTTCAGAGTCTCTCCCTTGTGCAAGGGTTTCAAAGTGTGTTAACATGTTGGTAGAAAATATATGCTCTATATCTAAGAAAAGTATTATACTTTTTGCCTTTTTTTAGTTATCTAATGATAGAAAAGCAAATGCCAAGAAATGAAAGACAGTCCTTATCATTATAATATACATTCGGCCAACCAATCCGGTTTCTGAAAATGGAAATGACAGCACAGGTACTACTCCATTGCTTGCGTAGTTGAGATTCATATGGTGTGAAAATGGCAAGTTAATAATGTAGCGTTCTCCCCAGCCCAAGCACTTGTAAGGGACTGCGACACACACGGAGGGTAGATTTACATCTTTATTCATCAGCGAAGACCAATAAAGACAATGATGAAAGCACCAACCAACAATTTGGACGATTTTCAAGATATTTGAATTGATGTGCAACATTTCTTTGCTTACATGTAATACATATAGTTCTACTGGTTCATCTCTTACATATGTGGGTATATTGTAGAGTTAAAAAGCTCTTACTTGTACCCATTCTCCATATTTCTAAGGCAACGCCTGGAATGACCGGCATCCCAATTCTGTCTGATGAGATGACGATTCAACCAATCAAATCATAACATATATTATCCCTAGGTGATTTAAAGATGCAAAAGTTCATCTGAAAGCACCCTAATCTCTGACATAATAACTCAATTTCACATTTTATATTTGTGTCATTTTTCAAATCAGTTCCAAACATCCTATCTGTGTTTTGCAGTGTTTTGCTCACATATCTACTGTATAATTAAGTATATGAATCAACCAACTTGTGTTTATGCCAACAAAAAAACATAAATTTGTTTTACTTGTTTACAATTCTGCAAGCTTACAGATTTGACATTGTAAACAGCTGATGGAAACTGCTATGAAATCCAGTATTGAAAACAGACGAAGCAACATCATATCTAAAGCAATACATAATAAATTTTAAAGGGAGTTGTTATAAAGGATTCATTTTTCCTAATATGCACAATTTTTCAAAAAAATAAACTTTACCTATTTTATTTGAACGTGGTCTTGGCGTCAACTATTTTATAAATCCCTAAAAATTATTCCTTTGGAGAGATTTGTAAGGGAACCTGATAACATATAGATCTACTCTCTAAAAATGACTGTCTATAGGTGTTCATGGAACATTTGTGAAAATATATCACATCATACATGACACACCTGTTTCTTTATAGAAGTATATTTACTATTCCTTGACAATCAACTATCTTTGTGAGATTTGAATAAAAAGTGTCATTACCCCTAGGGTGGTCAATTTGTTTTACTTCTTGTAGTAAGCAGAAGTGGACTGCATTGCCAATATGCAAAACAATCTGCTTACACCTGCCACAGATGAACAATAAGAAGGACAGCAGACAAGAATCCTAAAAAGAACTGCCGATAATTGTGGATCGTGTTGTTCACTGCGGCCACGTTTTGCCAGGGAAAGCCACACACAAGTCACAAAACCCAACAAAACGTCCACAATCTGCCTGCCTGCCTCTCTGGTTTCCATACAGAGCGGATATATATTATAGTCATGCTTTGCAAGTCGCTTAAAAAAGGGTGTACTCAGCTAATTTATTTGCCCACTTATAATAATCACCTTTGTGTACTAAATTGAGTAATGTGGCTTCTTAGGTAAAATTTGCATGGATTCCATTGCGATGTGTGAGCAAAATTCATGTGGAACTGTCTGGCAAAAATTAAGAACACATTTTTAGTTGTCCGTCTTAGTATTAATTAAGCATGGGCGCAAAATCCATTCCGCTCGCGGATTTTTCGGATTTTTGGTAAATCCGCAAACTCTCGCGGATGTAGCGAAAATACGCAAATTCGCGTGGCGGATTTTTTGCTTGTGTTCGCACTGCTCGCGGTCCGCGGCGCGGGCAGCAACAATCTCGCACTCGCGAAATTACAAAAATTACAATTGGGGAGGGGTGAAGGAAGTGGCCCAGTCTCCAACTTCCTGTTCCTGTCCAGCAAGCTCCTCCCATTGCTTAGTCCATTTCCTGGCCAATTTGAATTCGATCTTGACTGGGAAGGATTACTTTTTGTGGATGCTGCTGGAGATTTGGCTTTGAGGCTTTTTGGATTACTTTTGGATTCGAAATTTGTTTTCACAAGTAAGTTGATAAGTTGATGTTGTTTGTTTGTGGTGATTTTTGTGTGTGTTTTTCGACTTTCTGGGGTGGGGTTGGGGGCTGGCTATGTTGGTGGGAGGCCATTTTGAGGCATGATCCTGCAGGTCCTGGCCATGTGGATGGGGTCAAGTGGCCATTTTGAAGTCAGGCAGTGTGCTTTGTGCCCTAGGGGGGCTACCCAGTCTGCTCTGATTTTTTTCATTATGCCCAGGTGAAAATCGGATTTAAAAAAAAAAAATTGCCTATGTTCGCACTGCTCGCGTCCCGCGCAGCAACAATCTCGCACTCGCGAAATTGTAAAAATTACAATTCTGCACATGAGTTGAAAACTACCAGGCTTAGTTATGGGTGCATGCATGATACAACTGTTTTGTTGAATTTTAACATGAATCTGGCCAGGGCATGGATGGCATTGGATTGTGGTGATATTTGTATGTTTTACGACTTTTTGGGGTGGTGTTGGGGGCTTGCTATGTGGGTGGGGGCCATTTTATTGCCTGGTCCCGTGTGGGTGGGGGTCTAGGGGCCATTTTTAAGGCAGTTTGTGTGCTTTAGGCCATAGGCCTGCACCCAGTGTGCTGTGATTTTATCATGCCCAGGGGGCCCAGAATCGGTCTGTTCGTGGATTTTGCTGGTTTTTCGCCACGTTCGCGTCGTGAAGCAACAACCTCGCACTCGCTAAATTGCAAAAATTGCAATTCTGCACCAGAAAACCACCAGCAGGCAGCATAAACCTTCTGAAACTTGATGGATGGCATTGGATTGTGGTGATTTGATTGGTGTTGTGTTTTTTGACTTTTTGGAGTAGGGGTTGGGGGCTGGCTATGTTGGTGGGGGCCATTTTGAGGCATGGTCCTGGCCATGTGGATGGGGGTCAAGCGGCCATTTTGAAGGTAGGCAGTGAGCTTTGTGCCATAGGCCTGCACCCATTTTGCCTTGCTTTCACCCATTGTGCCCAGGGGGAGTCAGTGGTACATGAAACTATAACCCTCTCTGTGTGTGCTCTCTTGGATCAATGTTAAAATCCTGTTTCCCAAAAATTTAGCAATTCCTAATTTTGAAATTTCCATATTGTGTGGTGTGCACGTGTGTATTCATAAATGCCTACTTGCAAACTATTTATTGAAGCGCTACATATGCAACATATATTTACTGATGTTCCTCTGTCTTTGTTTGCTTTTAGGTGCACAAAGTCAATAACTCCGCATCATCGTTGAGCATCAGTGCCAGGAAGAAGTCCTGCTGCGGCCTGTTGTTCCGACATCTGAAGAAGATGGCTCGAAAAAGAGGTGCCCGTAGCTCCTCTTGCAAGAAAGATGTCTCTACTAAGGAGAAGAAGAAGCAAGTGGCACCACTTACCAAGGAGACTGGTTGCTCCACCACTAAATTTTTGTGGAAAAAAGAAAGGCCCACCATGAGTGCTGCACAGGTAGCCTGTTTAGTGGTTCAATCACCAACGACCAGTGATGTTGGCTCATCGCAAGAAAGTAGCAGCACACCATCAACACAGGTTGTAACTCATCTCACAAGTACTATTCAACAACCAAAGCAGCAACAACAACTGCATGGGCTACTAGTACAAGCACAAGTACATGCGCAAGGAGCTGGCCGAGAAGGAGCTGGCCGAGAAGGAGCTGGCCGAGAAGGAGCTGGCCGAGAAGGAGCTGGCCGAGAAGGAGCTGGCCGAGAAGGAGAAGGCCGAGAAGGAGAAGACCGAGAAGGAGAAGGCCGAGAAGGAGAGGTCCATGGAGAGTTGCAAGTAGAGGTCAGTGAAGAGGCCCATGTAGCGGCGCATGGAGCGGTGCAAGTGCCCACAATGGTTGTTCTTCCAGAAGTAGGGGCACAGGAGGAAATTGACTTTGGAGCCGGGGTATCATGTCAGGAAGACAAAGGCATTCCTCCTGATGATTCATTTTCTCCCAGCTCCCCACCAAGGAAAAGATCAAGGAGTGTGTGTAGAAGTTCTGTAGTGTAGTTCCTATTATCCCAATAGGCTCTGCGCATTGGAATAATACCTTCAATAGTATAGGCCTAGACCAGACGTTAACTAGGTCTTCTATTGTCGATATTAGACTTAAAGTTTTGGGTTTGCCAGCTAGCTCAGAGTTCACTAGAAACTTTCTCGAATAGGCAAGGAGGAGTTGAACCTCCCTGGATAGACAAGAAGGGATTTAGTTTCTGACAACCATAGAACATGACAACTTTGCTCTCCCCTAATCAAGAGTGTATCTCTAGAGTCGTGTGAAAACAAAAGACAACTTATTTTACTCAGTCAGTACGTGCATTCTTAGTCTCACCAGATTGTAGAGAAAAGGAAGAGACGGGCGTGTTCAATAAAAAGATGGTATTTATTGATCAGTCTCTTTTCTCATACAAGAGAAATGAATCGATATTATCGCAATACTTATGGTTAAGTAAAGTGCATACAATAAAAGCAGAAGTATAAAATAATACTGTAAAAACATTTATATGGTTTCTAAGCCATAAGGTGGTTTAAAATGGATAAAATAGATACATACACATATACATTTGACTAATCGTACTCAACTGGTGTTTTTAACTACGCCTACCCCAGTGTACCTGACCTAAGCCTAATACGTGGGCGGGAATAGAAAGTAGCAGTTTAAGTTAAGTTTGTTTTGCCAAGTGACTGACTCAAGAATTCTCTGCAAGGGGTTTTTCAGTTCCGTACCTGGAATTTAGGATGAATGAGGGATGGTATCTCTCGTCTCTGGTCTCGATATTCCAAGCTGCCTGCGAGGGCTGCTCAGAAGCGCCGGAGCTGGATTTCTCGGCAGGAGAAAGCAGCGTCTCGTTCTCAGCGCGTCAGGAAGGCGGGGCTGCGCCAGCGGGGTCTGCTCTGCTCTGGGCTTCGGCAAGTCTGGCTGCTCCGATCTCGTCACCACCGCGTGTGTTTGCTTAAGGCAATACCGGCAATATTTATACCTGTAAGGTGCCGAGATTGACGTAAGGATGGACATAGATACGTCAATAAGGATGTCATACGAGCTGGTGGTTAGCACATTCTTTTGCTGAAGTTCTCGGTGAAATCAAAACAATGGCCGCAGGGTTTTTCCCAGGTTGTCATAGGTTTGATTTGTTTTGAGAACTCCGTATGCCTTATCAGGGGCTGGAGGAATATTGCTTGTCTAATTAGATGGCAAGCGTTATGACCTAATCAGATAACACGTTCCTGTGCCGTGGTGTGGCTTAATCAGATAACGGTTTCTGCATCATGGGATGGCTGCTAGTTAACTTGTTAACCAGAACAGGGTCAGGAATAGGGGGATCGATACAGAACCTATAGGAATACATCACACCCACTCCACGCTAACTATGGCCATATTTACGAATCTAGGCATAGTAAAACATACTGTAGAGTATCGTGTATACCTTACCACCCCAAAATACACATAATGCATTTCGAAATTATCTAATATACGGAAAAAGCAGTCATATGTATTATATGCACTCACGCTGTAGAATAATGCTAAAGTAATCACGCATATGTATACACTATTGCTAAGTTGTATATGAGAATTTACACATGAAATGGCTCTTAATACAGAAAAAAAGTTCGAGACCATTTCATCACAGAATAAACATAATTATGAACATACCAGCGGGCAGCTAATGTCTATAAAGTTTCTAAAAATAGAAATTTTAGTTCTCTAAGAATAGTTCTTACTTTAAGCAGATGATTAGTGTCCCGAAAAAATAGTAAAAATATTTTGGGGCTGCCGAAAAATTTGCTGTCCGTGAACTGGAGGCCAAATTGTTCATGTAATTTTATCATTAAAGTTGAAGGCCAAATTCAGGGTGTTTGGAACGCCGTGTGCTAGCTTGCTCAAAAGTCTCTATTTCTGCTCTGGTGAGAACATCATATCATTTAGACTGTCGAAAAAGCTGTCAACAGCTTCCTGGGAGAGTACCACTAACTCGGAAAAAGGTGTAACCATGCATTCGTGCGCATGATTGTCTCCATTGACGTTTTGATTAGTATTGCTGACAGAAGGTCGTACCTGATCGATGCTGCTTTCATCTTGAACTTCACTACCCCTAAATCGTAGTGGTGAAGTTTCCACGAATGCGGTCATCAGGATTGGTAGCCGTTGAGGGCAGCACAAAGCATGAGCCGTTATTGGACTCAACAATGTTTCTGCATCCATTGGCGCATCTGATTGTAGCGTCAGACAGGTGTCCAACACGCATTCTTCTCCGCACAGCAAGCACCTTAATACAGGTAAAACACATCGATGCCATATTGGTCGAAATGAAAGAAACCAAGTCATGTTCAGGTCTCTAAGCCGGGAAAGTCCCAGGATTTTTGATATCCGGTCCCGGTATCCAATGGCTCGGATTGTTTCTTCCCTTGTCGCAGGTGTTTTGTCTGTGACATGGTTTGCTATAACG
Source organism: Lissotriton helveticus (assembly GCF_964261635.1). Taxonomy (NCBI): domain Eukaryota; kingdom Metazoa; phylum Chordata; class Amphibia; order Caudata; family Salamandridae; genus Lissotriton; species Lissotriton helveticus. The sequence goes on from NC_136070.1 coordinate 546,633,049, forward strand.
AAATATAAGGACTAAGAATAGGATTCCTGCAATCAGTCCCAAAATGAGGGGAAGTCCGCCAAAAATCGAATGGACGAAATCAGGAAAAATACCCAGTATGGCTTTGAATGGTGTTAATGCCATTGAAAATACTGTCTTAAATACTTTTGAGACTCCACTGGTATCAGAAATATTTAAGATTTCATTCAGGATTTCCGTGAAATGTATGGGGGAATTAGTTGATAACAATGAGTGAATCTCTGCAGTCGTCCTTGCGACTAGGAGATCATATGTTTCTTTTGATGACGTGAGCCTGGTCGGCGTCTGAAGAAGCACTGTTTTCATTCTGCTTAAAGTATCTATTCGAATAGAAGTAATTTTCAAGTTAGGCCATGCCCTTGCCTCCCTGTCTGGAAAGGAGCTGGGGAACAATAAGCGTCCACAGCACTTGACCTTCGCAGTCGTAGTTACGAGATAAGGAGTCCCGGGCATAAGACTACAACATCTGCGGTCCACAATTAGAATGTAACTCCCATTATAGAGTCTTTGAAAAAATGGTTCTATCTCTGTTGCAGGTGTGCCTAGCTGGTGACATGAAAGGTTATTTGAGTTCCCTTCACAGGCTCCATGCAAACTAATTCCATTACACAGAAGTGTACCGCTTAGTGACATCGCACAATTATTGCCACTAAGAAACACTTTCTGTCCTTTATTACTGACACATGCATGTGAATAGGGCAAATTCCATGTTGTCTTAATGTACCCTTTTCCCAATTTTTCGTACATGCCAGCCTGTATATATTTTTGGCAGTATTGAAACCTGAAGGTTGATATTGGAATATTAATTATCCCATGTATTATCCATTCACTGACAGGTCGTTCTGACATTGTCACTGGTAACCTATCGAGTTTCTCAATGCTCAGGATTGTATAATCAGCACCCTTCTGTGCCATACTGATTTGTTTATCAGTAAGGTTAAAGATATTGAATAGTGACGTTGTGTTGATTAAACGCCAAGGCACATAGCCTGAACGCAGATTTTGTAACGTCCAGCCAAGCTGTACAATAGAACGCAATTGACACTGACCGTGTTGTAACAACAGTAAGTCTTGCGATATTATGTCGATTGCTGAAGACACAATGCTGTCCAAAGAAAAAATTCTGGAGGACAGAGTCATTAACCCATTGTCCACTACAGAAAGTGATTTTTCCAAATTAATACGGTCAATTTCCCGTATACTTTCTGCTGTCTCAATTTGAGTTACCTTCCAGGCCTCGTTGTAAGCTGCATATACAGAGGCTGCTATGAAGCGTTTTTGACGCTGTTTGCGCGGTCCCATAATGAAATCACGCAAGTCAGCACCATCAGTAAGTAAAGTTAGGTGTTGCTTAATTTCTGTCAGTGTGGAAGTTTGTAGCCATTGAAGGCATAATTTGCCCACGCTGTAGGTGGTTATTATCCCTGGGTGTTGTCTTTGGGAATATATAGGGTCTGGCCTGGTCAATGTGAACCCCTGTGTTTTGTTCAGGAATCTATCTTGACAGTTATTAGTATCTGTGGGCCAGATCAACCATTGTTTCCAATCAGGATGTGTTCTGTTTTGGTTTAATACATAGTTTACGTCTATCTCTTTATCTGTAGAGCTATTGCTGTTCATTGTTGGCTTTGGAATAGACGGTTTATTTAAGTCTTTGATTTTGGCTAAGCCAAGACAGGTGGTTTGTTGAACAGTGTCATTTAAAAATATAATTTGTTCTGGGATCATGCAGGCTCTAAACAATGATTCTATACCTTGTACTTGCCATTCTTTTGTACCCCAAACACTTTTTACTTCAACATTTTTGTCCCAATAATCAAAACCAAAAGTATTCATTTGTTCAAAAAATGAGTCTGAATATATCAATTTCGTGTTTGTAAGCATGGTCTTTGTCCCTGTCTTATTTGACAATTTGAAATAAAACGTTTCAGCATTACCTGTGTTGAACCCTGAAAAGTATGAATATTTGTCATAAAAGGTTCTTGAGCTTCCTTTTGGAGGGGTTGCACAATGTTCCCATTGATTATAATTTAAAACATTTCTAGGTTGTGCCGATTTATGTAAAAAATGGTTACCATAGTGGTTGTAACAGTACATACTATCATAATTAGTCCAACCCTGCAAATAATCATGTTTGGTAAATTTAGCAGACATCACTAGGTCAGACATCATATTATTTATACTTTCAAAGTCCCAATCATCAGCAAATGAGCTTGGTTTTACAAAGTCACTCAATGAGATCTTGATTTGGTGTGGATATTTCAGGATTTCGACCGGACCATAAATTTCGTAGTCAGTATTGTCCCATGCTACCCCACCCGGTATAGGATTGGCTGTGAAGTTGACTGAAGAAAGTTCTCTTTTCTCGACGTGTGAAGATGTGTGTGGTTTGAGGATCAAGTTGATTTTCTGACTTGCTGTGTCCATTTTAGCATATTTTCCCTCAATGAAGCGTCCCAAAGTTAGTACCATGATGAGCCAAAGTATGAGGATAAATGCACCAAAGCCCACCCAAAATTCAATCCATGGAGAAATCAGATAGGTTTCTTTCAGTTGTTTCAAAAGTTCTTTAGCTTTATCTTTAAAGGTTTTTGTTGATGGCTGTGTTTTTGATTCACTGAGGTCTTCAGAGGAATCATCGAAGTTTATGAAGTAGCCGGATGCAGTTCTGTCAATTGTTCCAATTGCTTCAGGATTACTGTTTCTTGCATATTCGTTTGTTTCTTCATTGTAGGTTGGTGTGTCTTTACTAAATGTTTTTATTTGGGTTTTCAGAGGTTTAAGTTCCATTGCATTGTTGCACAGTCCTTGTTGTTCTTCTGTAGGCGTTTCGAATGTGATTAGTCTCTTAGTTAGGACCTCTGTATTGGTAGCAAACCTTGGTGTTCTACTACTTATCGGGAGTCCACTTGGCCTACTGTTTGTTATCGGCCACATGATTGTGGTTTTACCAGGTCGATGGATACAACTCGGTTCTCCTTTTTACCAGCAAGCGGCGGTAGTACAACTGATCTTGTCCCGTTGATAGACAAGACAGGAACTGCTTTTCTGTAAGAAGGCCCAAATTCCTTCTTTACCGCGATCTTTTCTCTGACTAGATCCCCGACTTTTGGAATCCAGACAGGTCTTGCTGGGACAGGTGGTGGTTCTTCAGTGGTTGTTGGCGGCTGTTTCAACTTTATGTTGCTCAGGTCTTTTCTTGTTTTGTTTAAGTCCTGCAAAATAGCCAAACGATCTTTGATATCAAAGCATTTTTCCTTCACCACTGAAGTCTGACTGTCAAGATCTAAGACTAACATCCTAGTTCCAAATAATAATTCGTACGGACTGAATCCCTTCAGAGAATTTCTTGGCAGGTTGTTTAGACTACGTTGGACACTTATTAGATGTTTGACCCACCCAGCTCCCGAACCTAATACCTTTGCTGTTATAGATTGCTTTATGTCACGGTTTTTTCTTTCTACGATTCCGTTTCCCTCGGGATGAAATGGACAAGAGTACCGCAATGCAATGCCCATGCTGGTCATGGCCTCCTTATAAGCTCGAGAGCTAAAAGCAGGACCCTGGTCAGAATGCAGCATGCCAATTGCGTATGTGCCGATGAAGACTCGCAAATCTTTTATAACAGTTCTGGCGTCAGCCGATCGCTGGGGCCACATCCATATGAATCTCGTGCATGAATCCACTGCGACCAGGATGTATGTATAGTTACCATCCCTTTGTAAGGGACCACAGTGGTCCAGATAAACACAGGCTAATGGTTTATCTGAGATTAGAAGGGGCGTCTGTGCTGGTCGTCTCACCGTTGATACTTTCATTCTCTGACATATTTCACATTCTAGAACATAGTTCCGTGTTTGTCTTCTCATTTGTGGCCACCAGTATCTCTGTTTTAATAATGATACTGTGGCTGAGACGCCAGCATGTACAGAAGCAAGCCCTTCGTGTGCCGCTATGATTAGTCCTAACCTATGTTCCGTGTTTGGAATTGCCCTATCCCCCACTCGAGGGATTCGAGCAAAAGGAACATTGTTTGCATCAGTTATGTATGAGTATTTTACTGGAAAGCCTTTCGGGAGTGTTTCTATCGAATCCTTTTCTGTAGCGCTGACAGCCTGTAATATTTCGCTGTCTATTTTTGTTTTTGACCGTGTGATGGCAGCTACGGAAGCCGTTTGCACAGCTGCCTTCGCGGCCTCATCAGCCAATGAATTCCCTGCAACGTGAACGCCATCACGTTGATGACTCAGTGTATGTATCACGTGAGTCTTTGGTAGTTCTTTTTGTAAAAGAACTACTTGTTCCCAGAGCATTTTATGCTTGATTGTGCCTCCTTTTGCATCCTTAAAACCATTCTGAAGCCAGATCTGCAAGTATTCATTGTAAGACTGAACGCAATAATACGAATCGCACACTATGAGTGTGGGGAATTTTCGATCGGTATTTTCAAGCGCCATCTTGAATGCCAGTAGTTCAGCTCGCTGAGCTGTACAATCTCCTAGAGATTGTGTTTTAGTGATAGCTGGTTTAAACTTCCCTTCGTGCCAGCGACCTTTAACAATCGCGCACGCAGCACTGTAAGCTTGTTTACCCCCCACTGCGGGTTGTGCTGATCCGTCTGTATATATTATACAGCCGTAATGTTCTAGAGGCAGAATTTCGGTCGGCGGAGGACATTCGAACTCGTATTGGAGAAATTCTTGTGTTTTTAAGTTGGGATCAAATTCGTATACCACGTCTGTTGCAGCAAGAGAATTAGCCCATTGTATCCATCTCGGATGGAGCGCTTTAGCATTTGGAATGCTTGCTTTTGTTACAGCCTCTAGGGCTGGTATCGGTGTTACGATTATTATTCGTTTACCTTGTGCCAGGGCTCGTTCTTTCGCTATAGCTGTCTGTGTTGCAGTTAGAATTTTTTTCCGTTGGGCTAAATTTCATTTCAGCTTTAGTGTACAAGTGTGATTTGAATGCAATTGGTACCTTTTCTCCCTCATTAGAGGTCAGGTATGTGAATCCGCATCTTCCTGGGATGACTCGAATCACAAGATTGCGTGTGTTATCACGTGTTTCTAATTTTGTTTTTATTAACATGTCTGTTTGTAAGGATCTCAGAATTTCTGTGTGTATTTGAGTCCAATTGGTTCTTTTAAAATCTGGTTTTATTAGATCATAAAGGGGCTTGACCCTTTCTGCGTAATTTGCAATGTATGTTCTTCCGAAATTTAGGAAGCCCCTAGAATTGACTGTAGGTTTTTTAGTGTTCTAGGTGCTTGGAGTACGGCACATTTCTCGAGGAAATTGTCAGCCAGGCTTTTGCCTTCACTTGATAATTCATATCCTAAGAACAGGACTGTTAGATGGGCAATTCTAGATTTTTTAAAGTTGAATTTGTAACCCTCTGCTGCGAACCCAAGTATTATGGTGTTCACTCTCTTCAAGTGAGTATCCAAGTCATCATCTGTCAGGTATATGTCGTCGACATAAGATAATGCTTCGTCATCATATGTTTGTAGTAACTCTGTTACTCTCGCTGAGAATAATCCTGGGCTGTTCTTAAACCCCTGGGGTAACCGACAGAATTGTTTTTGAGCGCCATTTATTGAGAACGCGGACAAATATCTGCTCTCTGGTGCTATGTTTTGACAAAAGAATCCATTAGAGATGTCTAATGTTGTTTTGTATTTTTTGCACACTATGTTATTCATTAGTGCAGCACTATGCGAGTTTTGCACTGCAAAAGTTTTGCAACATGAGTTAAGGTGTCTGTAATCCAAAACTAGACGATATGTATTGTCTGGTTTGGAAACCGGAAACAAAGGGTTGTTCATTTGTGAGGTGCAAGTTTCAATCACCCCCTGGTATTCTAGTTGATCTAGGATTTCTTTTACCTGTTTTTTAGCTTCTTGCTTAATTGGGTACTGTCTTTGTGCAGTAGGTTGTGTTTTTAACTGGATTTTGTGAGGAGGAGAGTCCTCATCCCATCCTATGTGATTTTTATATAAAGCAGGAGCTTGAGCTACTGCCCACTTTCTGGCAAGTGTGTATTTTTTATGAATTGGGATATGATTTGAGAAGGCAGGCATAATTATTTCTTCGCCATGAGGGCAGTCCCTGACAAACTCTGGTGGCCAGTCTTTTTCAGCTAGAAGGATGTCATAGCCCTTGGAGAGATTATCCCAAAATAGTCCCCTTATTTTTCTAGTCTTATCCCCTTCTATACGTAAAGTTATTTCATATATTTTGTGAGGTTTGCTAACTCTGGTGTCTGCAGTTTCCACTTGAAGATATTCATTCGTGTCCACTGTCTCCAGATGATTCATAAGGACTTTGCGAGCTATGCTCACTTCTGCTGCGCTGTCTAGCATTGTCTGAGCCCATTCTCCGTTTTTCAGTTGTGTCCTCAGTATTCTCGGCATTGTTAACTACTTTAATACTGGCTACCTTCTTTTTTGGAAATTGTAATTTCTTTTTTAGATGAGCAGGTTCCTTGTCTTTGGACTTGGCGTGCTCTTCTCTTTGTTCTGATCGTCCTCTTCTTTCCGATTTCTGCAAGGAAGTCTGAAAAGATTGAGAGGGGCGTGTATCAATTTCTTGATATCTATCAGGCTTCTTAATATTATCCCTATTTCTAAGATTGTATCTTTTCCCAGAGGGCTCACTTTGGGGAGACCTGTGTCCTTGGTTTGGAGATCTTTCTCTCCGCCGAGGAGACCTTCCTCTGGACTGGAATTTCTTTTCTTTAGGATTGGATTGTTTGTTTCCATCCCAGCTCTTTTTTTGTGATGTTAAATTATTAAAAAATAGTTTTTCAGGACTTTCAATCAGTCGGGGTTTTACCGGTATTCCACCTAAACTATCTCTACCTAGTTCCTCATAGGATTTTTCTATAATTCTGGCAATTTCAGCTGGTTGGTCTGCTATATCTGTTTCTTTTAACCTTTGGCGGATCGCCACGTTTGCTGCTTCTCCCCTTATGTTGGCTAATAGTATTGCCGAGACCTGCTTGAAGTCTTTTAGTAATTTCATACCAAGAGTTAAAGCGGGTTCTGGACCGTATTCATCTTGAATTTGTTTTAGCACATCTGGTATTACCGAGATGGATGGAACACCATGCGTTTTTGTGTAAATGGAAGCAAAGACTGTACCCCAAGTGTCACAGTCCTCCACGTGTGGTGCGATTCCCATTGGAAGACAGATAGTCAGAATCCTGTGTTTTTCCAACGGGGTGGTGTCTGGAAACACCGCCTCTATTTGGGTGATTTTTTGTGCTAACCAGAATGGTATTTGTTTCCGTTTAGCTGGTACTTTACCTAGGCAGGACTGTATGTTCTGTGGTGTAATTTTATTTGTGTTCCCCTGATGAGGGGTCAGCTGTGGAATTTTAATTGCTGGTTGAATTGTTGAAGTCCGCATTACATATTGGACTAATTGTCTATGTACTTTTATTAATTGTTTTATTTGTATTAAAAGATCTGCTGCAGACATTCTTTCGATGTCTGGATGTGGTGTGTATCCGGCTAGGACCGGCCACGTTGCTCCTGGTCTACCTAGTGGACCGAGCCTGGTGATGTGATTATTATGTTTTAGGGCGCCATTAAACAAGAGCAGGTGCTCTTGAAATTTAAGTGGTACTTCCACCTCCTCGAAAGGAGTGTACTCTTCAGGAGGTTCCTCTGTTTTGTAATAGTGGAAGTGCTTTGTTACAGCGTTTGCTGCTGGAAAGTGTATCCATGAATAGAATACCTCTGTCTGCCGATATTCGTGTGCCTCTATTACGAATATGACTGTGCCACCTCTAGGTGTCAGTCCATTTTTCTATAAGTTTTAAAGTTATAGATTTTCTTATGTTGACCGGGATGAGCATTATATCCGGGTCTGCTTCTTGCATAGTAGTTTCAGCTGCTGCGAGTTCAGCTGCTATTCTAACTGTTTCTCTTTCTTCATCACTGTCTACCATTTTACCGTCAGGAAGGTTATTCCGTTTGTTTGCAGATCAGGTTTCTTATGGAAACAAAGATTAGATGCACAATATTTTGGAACAGTGTATCCTTCAACGTTGACTAAACCAAGAACCATACATAGGAGTTTCCTCCTGCGAGGTTTGGCGGATATGACCTTTCACCCACTCCAGACGTCTTTGGAGTATTATGGGAAAAAAGGGGTCTGAGTGAAAAAGCACGACTGAGTTACTCTAATGTCTTGCGTTAGTTTTATCGCCTTTCCAAACGTTTGGGCGCCATGTAGTGTAGTTCCTATTATCCCAATAGGCTCTGCGCATTGGAATAATACCTTCAATAGTATAGGCCTAGACCAGACGTTAACTAGGTCTTCTATTGTCGATATTAGACTTAAAGTTTTGGGTTTGCCAGCTAGCTCAGAGTTCACTAGAAACTTTCTCGAATAGGCAAGGAGGAGTTGAACCTCCCTGGATAGACAAGAAGGGATATACAGCCTGATTCATCAAGCTAAATTGCACTCGCAAAGGGCAAGATTCTCAGAATCTTGCCTTTTGCGAGTGCAATTTTTGCATTTGGGATTCATCATCCCAAATGCAAAAATCGCTATTTAAGAATTCGCATATTTGCGAGGAATTGGATTTAAGGAATCTCTAATAGAGATTCCTTAAATGCAATTCATCAACCAATTAGAAATTGCGAAATTGCAATATTTGGTCGCAATTTACCACCAAGTCTGACTTGGTGGTAAATTGCGAAAATAGTGTAAAAAGCACTTAAGTGCATTTTTTTCTTTTGCATGTTACACACACACATGTCCTTTGGACATGTGTGTGCGCAACACCTGTTCAAATGTGCATTTAAGGGGTGCTACAGGGTGTCCTTTGGACACCCCTGGCACCCTTTAAATCGCTATCTTATTTGCGAGTAGCAAATTGCTACTCGCAAATAAGGGATACTCCCCATTCATTCCTATGGGCCTTTTCGCCCAAAGGAATGAATGGGGATTTATTCCTTATTTGCGAGTAGCAAATTGCTACTCGCAAATAAGGAGTATGTAGGAATCGCTATTTATTTAGCAATTCCTACATGAATACCGTTTTGCAAGTCCTTAATAGCGATTCGCTATGAATCGCTATTAGGGGCTCGCAAAACGGCCCCTTGATGAATCAGGCTGTTAGTTTCTGACAACCATAGAACATGACAACTTTGCTCTCCCCTAATCAAGAGTGTATCTCTAGAGTCGTGTGAAAACAAAAGACAACTTATTTTACTCAGTCAGTACGTGCATTCTTAGTCTCACCAGATTGTAGAGAAAAGGAAGAGACGGGCGTGTTCAATAAAAAGATGGTATTTATTGATCAGTCTCTTTTCTCATACAAGAGAAATGAATCAATATTATCGCAATACTTATGGTTAAGTAAAGTGCATACAATAAAAGCAGAAGTATAAAATAATACTGTAAAAACATTTATATGGTTTCTAAGCCATAAGGTGGTTTAAAATGGATAAAATAGATACATACACATATACATTTGACTAATCGTACTCAACTGGTGTTTCTAACTACGCCTACCCCAGTGTACCTGACCTAAGCCTAATACGTGGGCGGGAATAGAAAGTAGCAGTTTAAGTTAAGTTTGTTTTGCCAAGTGACTGACTCAAGAATTCTCTGCAAGGGGTTATTCAGTTCCGTACCTGGAATTTAGGATGAATGAGGGATGGTATCTCTCGTCTCTGGTCTCGATATTCCAAGCTGCCTGCGAGGGCTGCTCGGAATCGCCGGAGCTGGATTTCTCGGCAGGAGAAAGCAGCGTCTCGTTCTCAGCGCGTCAGGAAGGCGGGGCTGCGCCAGCGGGGTCTGCTCTGCTCTGGGCTTCGGCAAGTCTGGCTGCTCCGATCTCGTCACCACCGCGTGTGTTTGCTTAAGGCAATACCGGTAATATTTATACCTGTAAGGTGCCGAGATTGACGTAAGGATGGACATAGATACGTCAATAAGGATGTCATACGAGCTGGTCGTTAGCACATTCTTTTGCTGAAGTTCTCGGTGAAATCAAAACAATGGCCGCAGGGTTTTTCCCAGGTTGTCATAGGTTTGATTTGTTTTGAGAACTCCGTATGCCTTATCAGGGGCTGGAGGAATATTGCTTGTCTAATTAGATGGCAAGCGTTATGACCTAATCAGATAACACGTTCCTGTGCCGTGGTGTGGCTTAATCAGATAACGGTTTCTGCATCATGGGATGGCTGCTAGTTAACTTGTTAACCAGAACAGGGTCAGGAATAGGGGGATCGATACAGAACATATAGGAATACATCACAGTTCCTCTTCAAGCCCCGCTCCATCAGATGATGATCTGGATCTAGATTGGCAACCATCTCCGACGTCTGAGAGGGAGGCACACCATGAGCTGCGAAAGATATCAAATGTTAAAAGGAAGGGCCCCGGAAAGCTCATACTTATGGATCCGAACTTCGGACTTGATGAAGTGGTGCATTCTGATGTTGTTGAACAGGATGACAGCAATGAACTAGTCATCACACACGTCATTCCAGCCACACCGGCCATGCAGCAGACAGACATTTATACCCTATCCCGACGTCATGCTGAGCGTGACCCTGGCGACGTGGCACTGGTAGCACCACCAACGCAGTCAAGTAGTACAACAAGTTCAACAAAACCTACAGCTCCCATATTTTCTCCCCAGCAGGGGGACTCCATCCAGCTCGACTCCCTCAAGTAGGGTTGCTGCAATAATTGCACAACCCAGTAGATGTCTGCAAGGCTCATCCACCACTACTTCATCTAGCATTGGCAGTATCATCTCGTGCGGCAAAACCAGAAGTTTCCAGTCCCCAGTTTGGAACTTTTTTAGTGTCCATGCAAAGTATGATAACATAGCCGTTTGTTGCATTTGTAAGACTAGAGTTAGCCGTGGTAAGACTGGTACCAACTATGGAACCGGAGGCCAGATAGGTCATCTTCAAAGAAGGCACGCTGTCGAATGGTTTGCGCACCTAGCAAACATCAAGGGAAAGCAAACCCAAAGGGCAAGTGGCCAAAACATACCCATACTAGGTGTTTCATCTGAAGATGACGGGGAGGTAGAAGAAGCGTCAGACATTTGTCCGGTTGCACCCAGTACCCCTGGCAGCACCACACCCTCCGGAACACATAGGAGGCACACTGAGAGTCTGGGAGACACACCAATGCGGAAAATGTCAACACTGAGCAGAAGTGGGTCGAAGAAGGCATCAGCATCATCCAGTAAATTTGTCCAGCGCACCATTTCAGCCATGTTCTCCTCAGATGCGCAATTTCAACGCAACCACCCAACTGTACGCCTGTATAACACTAAGCTGGCTAAAATGCTAGCGGTGGACCTTCTCCCTTTTTCGTTTGTCGAAGGTGTGGGTTTCCTTGAACTCGTGGCAACACTGGCCCCTAAATGGAAGGTTCCTAGCCGGTTCTATTTTGCCAGGGTTGCTGTTCCAGCACTACATAAAGAGGTGCTTGAGTTGGTTGGGGCAGCTTTGCAGAAGAGTGCTGTTCACACTATACACCTGACAACAGACATGTGGACCAGTTGCCAAGCCCTTCATTACATGTGCATCACTGCACACTGGGTCTCTTTTTCAGGGGTTGCAAAACAGATAAATGCAGGTGGTGACTTGGTCGAGATTTTTAAGGGTGCTCGTAAACATGCAACATTAGCCATGTTTGGCATGGAGAAAAGTCATACTGCAGCCAACATTTTGGATGACTTTAACAAAAAGGTCTCGCAATGGCTGCCCCCAAGAAATTGCAAGGTTGGTTATGTTTCAACTGATAATGGCAGCAATGTAGTTAAGGCCATGGAGAACGGTTACTATTTCAGAGTGCCGTGTTTGGCGCACTGTATGAACCTTGTCGTGCAAAAGTTCTTGAAAAAAGAACTTGCAGTCGACAAAATACTGACCATCTGCAGAAGAATATGCACACATTTCAACCATTCTTTTAAGGCCCGGAAGGAGCTGAGGCGCCAGCAAAATGTACGTAGAATGCCAGTGAAAGCACTTATCCAGGAGGTGGCAACACGTTGGAACTCAACCTTCTACATGCTTGAGCGTCTGCATGAGCTGTTTCCAGTAGTCAATGAGTATTTCTACAACCTGGGTGGTGATACGACAGAAATGATGCTAGCGGTGGAGCAATGGCAGCTAGTTAAAAGCCTGACAGACATGCTTCGTCCTTTTGAGGTCTTCACGCGTGACGTCAGCAGTGAGGACTGTTCTTTGAGCAAAGCTATCCCATTGTTGCTGAAGCTCGAGCACCAAGTCAAGGTGGTGTCTTCAGAATTAAAAGATGCTGGAAAGAATGAAGCATATGAGTTGGCGCAGAGATTATTACAACGCCTAGTTATCAATAAACGGCTTGTAAATATCAAGAAACAACAGCACTACATTTGTGCTACTATTCTGGATCCACGTTACAAAAAGCCATTGTTTGGCAAAGTAATAATTCCTTTTGAAACATCAGATGTTACAGAGTACAAAGGTTGGCTAGCTCAGTCAGCCATTCGTTTTGAAAGAGAGCGGAAGGAAACTGTAGGAGAACTTGAAGACAGTACTACTAGTGAATCAGCAGGCCATCAGGCGTCCCAAAAAAACACTTCTGCATCTGTGCCTGTGGCAGAAGTGAGTGACTTTTCCTCTGAGCCGTTAACCACACCAGCAACCGTATCATCTGCACCAGGCCCAGGCGATATGTCTGAAGCGGATTGGCTAAGTGAGCTAGGGTTTCCTTGTCCCAGAAAGGACACAGAAGTGCAAAGTACAGGAATCCGGGAGAACATTGTTTCAATGGTGCAGGCCTATCTGGATGACTCAACAGCGGTCAATATTACTGAGGACCCATTGGCGTATTGGCATGGGAAAAGAAACATATGGCGAGAGCTCACCAACCTGGCTATCAATTACTTGTCTTGCCCACTCGCAAGCGTGTCTTCAGAACGTGTTTTTAGTTCTGCTGGTGGCATTGTGACTTGCAAAAGGTCCCGCCTCTTGCCCGCAAATGTGGAGCGGCTCACCATGATAAAGATGAACCAGCACTTCATACCACCAGATTACAAAGTACGAGAATGCACGCAGGAAGAAGACGAGGACACCGACCTACCTGAGGAAAGTTCTCCTCAGTTACCAGAAGTACTACCGACTCAATTTGCAGAGTTTGAGGACGAGCTCTGCTTCCCTGACAGCGAGTTCTGAAAATGAGTCAATGATTCATTAACTTTAACATTAGTCCTTATTCACTTTTATTCCTGTGTGTCTGTCTTTCTTTTTTTAGCAAGTGCTTGATCACATTCACAACAAAACTGTAATCACCCCATCACAAGCAACAACAAGCCCATCAGCAGAACTGTCTTGATTTTGATGCCGCAGCATTCCTCAGGTTCACAACAGTTAGTTGGCAAGAACTCAGTCCTGGTCGTCTATCCTCCTCCTCCAGACTCACCCTATCCATTTCCTGTAATGCTGATGCCTGGAATCTGCACAATGAAGAAACTTACGTTGACGAGTCCCCTAAAGAGGGACTGTCTGGAAGTAGTGAGTCCTCATTTAAATACATTTTGCTAAGTGTGACTTTTTTGCGTTTGGGTTTACGGGTCTTGGCTGGGCCATTGCTGGCAAGGTCTATTAAGGGATGAAATTGGTTAGGCATTTACTTTGGAAAACATTTGGCCTATTACACGTGAACGTTTAGGCGTTATTATTGCTCGCTTGCCTGTCTTAGGGGTGCTGTCTGTGGGGCTTCTAGGATTTTGGGGTCTGTGAGCACCGCTGCCATATTTCTAATGTTGATTGCTTTTGTTTTGCAGAAAATCCACGCCGGGAAACTCCAGTTGGGGCCCTGCTGCAGAACGCTTTAGGACACTGTGAATTCCAGGTGGAGCCAGTCCTCAAACACAAATTACAGGTAAGATAAGCGTTTGGATGGGAGGTAGTATAAATGGAGTATTAGGAGAGGCGAGAGAGTGACAGTGGTACTAGTAGTAAAGTCCTAGGACTCCTCAATTAACAAACTCTGTGACAGGCATTTACTTTAGAAAACATTTGGCCAATTACACGTGAACCAACACGATGACAGTGTTCAGTAAAACGAACTTACTGCAAAACCACCACCCACCAGGCTCAAAAGTAGTAAAAAAAAAGATATGCTCAGATAAAGTTTGAAAAAGTATATTTTTATATCCCTAACAAAATAATCTCCCGCAAGACCCTCCCTAACCCCAACAAATAAATAGTCCCTCAAAAGTCCCCAAAAAACCCAACTCCCAATTCCCACCCCCCAAAAGTCTCTAAAAAAGGGGCAAGGGACACTCTAGGGATGCATGGTGTTGTTAACTTTGGCCTCCAGGGCATCATGCCTTAGGGCCAGGGCATCGTATTGCTCCCGGAGGGTGGCGTGATCTAAACGGAGGCCCTCCACCAAATTTTGGTACTCTTTCCATTTCCGGACCTCCGCCTCCAGGTCCGACACTCTGCAGACTGCTCGGCGCAAGCGAGCCTTTACAGTACTGTGAGGTGCAGCCTTTGCTGCTCGGCGGTGGCGTCTGCCAGCACGGCTCCATTTGGCTGGAGCACTGCGCTGACCGGCAGAACGTGGGGTCACGGAGGAGGATGCAGATGTCACATTGGAAGTACTGGACTGCGTGTCGTCCCCCTCCAGTTCCACCAGCCGCCGATATTGGGCAACAGTTGCATCCAGCCTCCGTTGCCGGGCCAGTACAGCCTGCATACTCCTTGTTGGTTTTGTTTTAGTATGACCAACTATATGAAAAAAGAAAGACATAATCTGTAACCAATGCTCTTTAAGAATATGATTAACACAAAATGATTCAGCAGGAAGTTGTGTCACAGTACAACTATCAACTAGCCAGCGCAGTACAAAAGAAACTATTCAGGCCAATATCATGGGCGTCCGCAGGGATGGGCAAGAGAGGGCGCGATTGCCCCCTCCTGGATCGCAGGTCCATCCAGTGCTGGCCCAGTGACAAATTACAATATGGTAATTACAGCAGGCTGGGACCGACAGACAGATAGAGGCAGAGACAGAGAGAGAGGAAGACAGAAGGAGAGAGAGAGAGAGGGAGGGAGCCAGAGGGTGACAGAGGGAGGATGAGGGAGGGAGACAGAGAGAGAGGGAGGGGGAGAGAGAAAGAAAGATGTGTGTAATGTGTATGCCAGGTCTGGTGGCTCAGTGGACGAAGGCATCCGCTGCAGGGGCATGATTTAAATTTCATGGTCATATTTTTTTTTGTTGCTCTAGATACACCCCCCTCCCCCACCGACCCTGCCCCCTTCGGTGCGGCCCTTGGCCACAAACCACACTATCAATCATGTCAGGAGTAGGACTCAGGAGATGGTGATGATGTTGCACCCCCCCCCCTGGAAACATTTCATAGTATGTTCGTAGTTCATCCAGTGACCGTCTACTCTCTGTAGATACACATCATATGCTATCTAAGAGTCAGATAGTACCATGATCCAGCTTACCTGTACCCGCCACCACCACTGTCTCCTTCCTCACAGTCTGTACTTCTTGGTCCTCTTGCGCCGCCTCCTCCCCAGAGTGGTCCTCGGACTCCGAGTCGATCACTATTACCACATCAGAGCTGGCTCCCCCATCAGATGTTCCACCTACAAAGTAGATTTAAGAATGTTAGATTACACCACTCACTAGTATTTGGTCTAAGTATGAATGAAGAATGTGAAAACAACAGAAAAAGTAATTGACTGTCTACTCTAGTCTAAAGTAAAAATGTCCCTCCTTCCAGGGAAGGCTGTTGTCTTGCTGCATTTTTTTGACATAATTGATGAATGCTTGCTCAATTTTAACACACACCATTTTTCTCTGAACAGACAGAAACTGGACTTCTAAGGACAAGAGCAACATCAACTTCAAACCAGGTGAAAGCTCGGCTCGACCACAAGAAATGTGTTCCATTACTCATCAACTCAGCACCAAGCACTTTTCCATTTCCAACTAACTTTATTTTAATATATGTGTTTACTTAAACTTTTAATAAAGCTTTTAAACTTGAATAGACTCTGTGGTTTTTGGTCCTCCAGACTAGAGTGACTGAGCGAAAGGTTTTGCAATTTTTGCAAGGAGGAGTCCGTGCCGCTGACACTACCAGGTTTATACAGTGTGCCAAACACGCCACTTTGAAATATTATTACTCTGGTCTTTGGTGTCCATAGTTCGGTTTGTGGAGAATTGTCCCTGCAACAGTAGTATTATTGATTTTGCTCCTATCTAAACACTATTTTGAAAAAATTAAATTAGGAACGCTTGGACAACAATAGGTCCTCTATATTTAAATGAAAACTTACTGGGGCCAGCAAAGGAGCACTCGCCGCCCTGGCCTGCATCCTCCTCCTTTGGAGCCACTGCATCCGCTTTTTCTGTCCGCTTGCCCCTGGGCGGACCTGACGTACAACATGAAAGAATGAACAGAAAACATTGATGATTGCTGCTTGTCGATGTCCTTGTCAACCAAATCAAACATTTAGAAAGAACAAGAACCAACTATTTCAGCCAAAAAGAGGGCTACAAAGGAAGGACTGCACCTGAGCCTCTACTCTAGGGGCAGATTTACAAGCCCCTTGCAGCTCTTTTGCTCCGTTCTTGCGTCACTTTTGTGATGCAGCGCCACAACAAGAGAGGCGCCATGGTGTGGCGTATATTAACAACGTGACGCATATGGGAGATGCATCCCATTCTAAAGCCCTGCGCCATAAGGGAGCGTTCCAGCGCAAGGGAGGGCGTTCCTGCGCAGGAACGCATGCTAAAAGTGGCTATGGGGAATATATAAAATGTCAATCAGTCATTTAGGACAATGATGCGTCACTGAAACCCTGCGCCTGCATGAATCAGACTTACGGCTTGACGCAGCATTGCTGGAGCTACGCCATCGTTGCAACGCAACTCCATCAATGAGCCGCCTTTACGGCACCGATGCGTAACGCTTCGGTGACGTTTTGGGACCATGGTGTGCCGCATTGTAAATACGGCGCACCATGGGTGGTGCTGGCGTGCCGCACACTTTGCAGGGATGCGCAGGTAATTGCTAATCTGACACTTAAGGGCATACTTACGAGTTCTGAGCTGGACACCTCCAGATGTGCACCAGAACAAATGCGTAACGCAAAACTAACCTTGCGTCACGGCAGATGCGCCGCAATTACAATGCGGCAAACCCTGGCGCAAGGGTAGGCAGATGCGTGACGCATCTCGTGACGAAAGAGGGGCGCATCTCTAGAGTCGCATCGCAGGCGCGATGCAACTATAGCAATGCTCAGGGCTGCCCAATACTCAACATACCGCATCAGTCCTTACGCCTGCTTCAAGCAAGCAGGCATAAAGAATTGACGTAGCAGCGTCGCGGAAGTGCCTGCGTTAAATCTTGTAGATTTCACGCAGGCACTTTTGCGAGGTGCACAGCTGCCTGACCGCCAGCCACCCCCCCCCCCCCCCTGCGTGGGAACGCACCCATTGTGGCGCAGGCCCAGGCCTTAACGTGGCGCATCTCCTTAGATGCATCTCGTTGTACATGACTCGCAGGGATGCGCCACGTTTACGTCGCTGTGCGTCAGGTAAGGCAGCGTAAACATGGCGCAAGGGGCTTGTAAATCTGCCCCTTTGTGTCTAGCATTACGCAGTTCTGTAAAGTACACTCATACATTACTCAGCCCAATTAAATGAACACAAAATAGAAAACAAATAAGCAGTGGCACCGCCACAGAGAAGGAGAACAGTGCACCTGAAATGCACAGAAGATTTTGAAATATTAATTTACCTCTCCTATCAATGTAATCAGCAGCATTATTGCTCTTTGTAAAAAAGTTAAAGCAAACATTTGCAATATAACACAGTCACACAGAGCAGGAGAAAAAACAGAGTAGTGAGTGATGAAAAAATTGCTACTACTACTCACCAAGCCCGGGGACCTCCACTCCCAGCAGGTCTAGCAGGTCGCGCTCCCGGTCCAGGATATCGGTCCAGCGGTGGGTCACTTGATTGTAGGTGCGCTGGACCCCCGTGATGTCAAAAAGGGCCCGGCACACCTGCCCCCACCGCTTCCGTCGCTCCTGGCTGTTGGTATAACCGATTCAGAAAAGGGGGTGGTGATGAACAGAGTGTCTGAATTAAGCAGACCACTCTTACCCAGTCCAAAGATCAGGGCTTGATCCATCACCGTTATTTAGCTCACTGCCCCATCCCAGCTCAGAACCTGGCTATATGCAAATTAGTCTGTCCCTGGCCCAGTGCATCATGGGAACAGGGCAGACCAAACTACCAAGCCAATTCTTCACCAGAAAGGAGACAAGCTACCGGGGACCGGTTTCTGGCATTTCAGCCTCGTCGGCCTGGCTTGCTTGAATCCTGATGGAGCAGTGAGCAAGGGACTCATGTCTGAGTATACCCTGCCACACCTATAGTGGCCAAAAACGATTCAGAAAAGGGGGTGGTGATGAACAGAGTGTCTGAATTAAGCAGACCACTCTTACCCAGTCCAAAGATCAGGGCTTGATCCATCACCGTTATTTAGCTCACTGCCCCATCCCAGCTCAGAACCTGGCTATATGCAAATTAGTCTGTCCCTGGCCCAGTGCATCATGGGAACAGGGCAGACCAAACTACCAAGCCAATTCTTCACCAGAAAGGAGACAAGCTACCGGGGACCGGTTTCTGGCATTTCAGCCTCGTCGGCCCGGCTTGCTTGAATCCTGATGGAGCAGTGAGCAAGGGACTCATGTCTGAGTATACCCTGCCACACCTATAGTGGCCAAAAACGATTCAGAAAAGGGGGTGGTGATGAACAGAGTGTCTGAATTAAGCAGACCACTCTTACCCAGTCCAAAGATCAGGGCTTGATCCATCACCGTTATTTAGCTCACTGCCCCATCCCAGCTCAGAACCTGGCTATATGCAAATTAGTCTGTCCCTGGCCCAGTGCATCATGGGAACAGGGCAGACCAAACTACCAAGCCAATTCTTCACCAGAAAGGAGACAAGCTACCGGGGACCGGTTTCTGGCATTTCAGCCTCGTCGGCCCGGCTTGCTTGAATCCTGATGGAGCAGTGAGCAAGGGACTCATGTCTGAGTATACCCTGCCACACCTATAGTGGCCAAAAACGATTCAGAAAAGGGGGTGGTGATGAACAGAGTGTCTGAATTAAGCAGACCACTCTTACCCAGTCCAAAGATCAGGGCTTGATCCATCACCGTTATTTAGCTCACTGCCCCATCCCAGCTCAGAACCTGGCTATATGCAAATTAGTCTGTCCCTGGCCCAGTGCATCATGGGAACAGGGCAGACCAAACTACCAAGCCAATTCTTCACCAGAAAGGAGACAAGCTACCGGGGACCGGTTTCTGGCATTTCAGCCTCGTCGGCCCGGCTTGCTTGAATCCTGATGGAGCAGTGAGCAAGGGACTCATGTCTGAGTATACCCTGCCACACCTATAGTGGCCAAAAACGATTCAGAAAAGGGGGTGGTGATGAACAGAGTGTCTGAATTAAGCAGACCACTCTTACCCAGTCCAAAGATCAGGGCTTGATCCATCACCGTTATTTAGCTCACTGCCCCATCCCAGCTCAGAACCTGGCTATATGCAAATTAGTCTGTCCCTGGCCCAGTGCATCATGGGAACAGGGCAGGCCAAACTACCAAGCCAATTCTTCACCAGAAAGGAGACAAGCTACCGGGGACCGGTTTCTGGCATTTCAGCCTCGTCGGCCCGGCTTGCTTGAATCCTGATGGAGCAGTGAGCAAGGGACTCATGTCTGAGTATACCCTGCCACACCTATAGTGGCCAAAAACGATTCAGAAAAGGGGGTGGTGATGAACAGAGTGTCTGAATTAAGCAGACCACTCTTACCCAGTCCAAAGATCAGGGCTTGATCCATCACCGTTATTTAGCTCACTGCCCCATCCCAGCTCAGAACCTGGCTATATGCAAATTAGTCTGTCCCTGGCCCAGTGCATCATGGGAACAGGGCAGACCAAACTACCAAGCCAATTCTTCACCAGAAAGGAGACAAGCTACCGGGGACCGGTTTCTGGCATTTCAGCCTCGTCGGCCCGGCTTGCTTGAATCCTGATGGAGCAGTGAGCAAGGGACTCATGTCTGAGTATACCCTGCCACACCTATAGTGGCCAAAAACGATTCAGAAAAGGGGGTGGTGATGAACAGAGTGTCTGAATTAAGCAGACCACTCTTACCCAGTCCAAAGATCAGGGCTTGATCCATCACCGTTATTTAGCTCACTGCCCCATCCCAGCTCAGAACCTGGCTATATGCAAATTAGTCTGTCCCTGGCCCAGTGCATCATGGGAACAGGGCAGACCAAACTACCAAGCCAATTCTTCACCAGAAAGGAGACAAGCTACCGGGGACCGGTTTCTGGCATTTCAGCCTCGTCGGCCCGGCTTGCTTGAATCCTGATGGAGCAGTGAGCAAGGGACTCATGTCTGAGTATACCCTGCCACACCTATAGTGGCCAAAAACGATTCAGAAAAGGGGGTGGTGATGAAGCTTGTTTCCTTCCCAGTGTAAGAATTGGCTTTTGTAGTCTGGTCTGCCCTGTTCCCATGATGCACTGGGCCAGGGACAGACTAATTTGCATACAGCCAGGTTCTGAAACTGGGATGGTGCAATGAGCTAAAAAACGGTGTTGGATTTAGCCCTGATCTCTTGACTGGGTGAGAGTATTCTGCTTAATTCAGAGACTCTGTCCATCACCACCCCTTGTTGTAAATATTTTTGTCCACCCTAAGCGTGGAAGGGTATACTCAGATGTGAGTCCCTTGCTCATTGCACCATCAGGATTCAAGCAAGCCGGGCCGAAGACGGCTGAAATGCCAGAAACCGGTCCCCGGAAGCTTGTTTCCTTCCCAGTGTAAGAATTGGCTTTTGTAGTCTGGTCTGCCCTGTTCCCATGATGCACTGGGCCAGGGACAGACTAATTTGCATACAGCCAGGTTCTGAAACTGGGATGGTGCAATGAGCTAAAAAACGGTGTTGGATTTAGCCCTGATCTCTTGACTGGGTGAGAGTATTCTGCTTAATTCAGAGACTCTGTCCATCACCACCCCTTGTTGTAAATATTTTTGTCCACCCTAAGCGTGGAAGGGTATACTCAGATGTGAGTCCCTTGCTCATTGCACCATCAGGATTCAAGCAAGCCGGGCCGAAGACGGCTGAAATGCCAGAAACCGGTCCCCGGAAGCTTGTTTCCTTCCCAGTGTAAGAATTGGCTTTTGTAGTCTGGTCTGCCCTGTTCCCATGATGCACTGGGCCAGGGACAGACTAATTTGCATACAGCCAGGTTCTGAAACTGGGATGGTGCAATGAGCTAAAAAACGGTGTTGGATTTAGCCCTGATCTCTTGACTGGGTGAGAGTATTCTGCTTAATTCAGAGACTCTGTCCATCACCACCCCTTGTTGTAAATATTTTTGTCCACCCTAAGCGTGGAAGGGTATACTCAGATGTGAGTCCCTTGCTCATTGCACCATCAGGATTCAAGCAAGCCGGGCCGAAGACGGCTGAAATGCCAGAAACCGGTCCCCGGAAGCTTGTTTCCTTCCCAGTGTAAGAATTGGCTTTTGTAGTCTGGTCTGCCCTGTTCCCATGATGCACTGGGCCAGGGACAGACTAATTTGCATACAGCCAGGTTCTGAAACTGGGATGGTGCAATGAGCTAAAAAACGGTGTTGGATTTAGCCCTGATCTCTTGACTGGGTGAGAGTATTCTGCTTAATTCAGAGACTCTGTCCATCACCACCCCTTGTTGTAAATATGTTGGTATAACCAGCAGTGATCCTGCCGCCTGCCGCGATGGTCCTGGGGAGACGGCGCTGCACATAAAAAACGAGTGAGCCCACCTCCTCAGGGCTGAAGATCTCCCTGGGCACCACCATTTCCGCCCTCAAACGGCCACACGGGAGCCGGGCACGGGCTGCGGTGCCCGTCTTGGGCAGCTTGACAGCTGTCTTCACCATGTTCTGGGCAGGTGTTAGCAGTAAGGAGACAAAATGAAAAAGAATAAGAGTAGGGAAGAAGGAAATAAAAGTTTTAAAAAGTAGTTGAAAAGTAAACAAAAGTAGCCTAAAACACAAAAATATAGACCTAGAAAACTGGAGGGATAGAACAAAAGTTAAATAGATCAAAAAAATATTAAAACAAGCAAAGGATGGCAGAGATATACAGAGGATAGAAACACCATGCCCAGACACATAGGAATGAATGAAAAACAAGATGGCGGCCCGAACACGTGCGTGTAAGTAAGTTCGCACGCGATTTCTCTCGCGAACTCGTGCGAACTTGCATTCGCAAGGCGCTCATTGCGCGAGATTACAAATAGCGGGCGGAAACAGAAATACGTCACGCAAACAAAATGGCGGCGCCCATACTCAACCTTGGGGTAACTCGCACGAGTTCGCGGCTTCCACGGTCGATTTCGCACGACGCCGCGCCTCGCGAATAGGGCGAAATTACCGAAAAACGAGTTTTGCAAAAGCAAAACCAACGAGCAGGTGCAAAAGTTCGAGCTCATCATTTGTAACCATTTCCCTGTAGTGCTTCCTGAAGGGGCCCTCCAGAATCCGGTTGCCTACTTGCAACTATTGTGTGACCCTGCTCTGACAGTCACAGAATAGTTACAAGTATGCCATTGCATCCTGTTATTGCAACAAAAAGGAAAGGGAGCAGACAAGCAGGTGCCAGCCTTCATTAATGTCAGTTGGGGCAGGGCAGGTGTTGTTGTTTGCAAAACTTAATGCACTTAGCAGGTGTGCTTGGCTTTGCCACAATAATGTACACTTACTGGTCAATCAGAGGGTGCTGTGATGACACCGAGGGTGGCATGGGTGTGCCAGCCAGAGGGTGGCATGGGTAAACCAGAGTGCCAGTGTTGACAGAGGATGGCAGTGCTTTGCTTTGCCCCAATAATGTACACTGGTGAACCAGAGGGTGCTGTGATGACACAGAGGGTGACATGGGTGAGCCAGAGGGTGGCATGGGTGACCAAAGAGAGTGCCAGTGGTGACAGAGGGTGGCAGTGATGAAGAAAGCCTTGCAAACAGGCTGGGCACGTAGAAACAACAAGTTCGCAAAACTGGCGACCCGACAAGTAAGTTCGCAATTTGCGAAATTGTACAAAACCCTCGCGAACTTGCAGAAACCCGTGCGAACACACACCCCAAAAAAAAATCCGCAAATCCGCGAGAATTCGCGTATTTTGCGTATTGTCGCAATCCGCAAATATGCAAATCTGCAAATTCGCGGATTGCGTATCCGCAAAATCCGCCCATGCTTAGTATTAATGAATTTGTTTGAATGTACCACTACATTAGTTGGTACATACCGTGAATTGTAATAATTAGGCTTATGACTTCAATGAACATTCCTACAATTTTCAAAGAATATTACATCTACTGCATCTATTTCCTAGTCTTCTTCCTAAGCACCTAGGGGCAGATTTATGTTGCCTGACGCATCTCTGCAAATCGGCAGAGATGCGCCAGGAAAGATACGGCACTCAAGTTTATCCCTGCGCCACCCATGATGCGCTGCATTTACAATGCGGCGCACCATGGCGCAGGAATGAACAGATGCGTGTCGCATCTAGGGCGTGAAGTTGGTGCAGTGCTGAAGTTGTGTTGCGTGCGGCACGCAACTCCAGCACTGTTCCAACTTGCCCTATCTCTAACGTGGTGCGTCAAGCCTTACGCCTGCTTCAAGCAGGCGCAGGGTTTTGACGCATCAGCGTTGGGAAAGTGACTTAGTGAAATCTTGTAGATTTCAATGAGTCACTTTTCAGAGGCGTTCCTGCGACGGAACCCCCCCCCTGCGTGGAAACGCCCACATGAAACCTGACGCAGGTTTCATGTGGCGCAGGGCCTTGCACCGTGACGCATCTCCATAGATGCGTCACGATGTAAGTATGTCGCAACGTGGCGCAGGGTTTACGCCGCCGCTGCATCACAGAAGTGACGCAACGGCGCCGCAAAAGTGCCGCAAGTCCGACATAAATCTGCCCCCTAATGCCTCCCCTAGAGGTCTGGTCAAAGGCTGAAAGTAATACTGTAAAACAGTGGTAAGCTTACCACTTTGCATTACCTCCTGATATAGGTCTCTGCAGAACTCCCTGTCGAATAACCTACAGTAACAATGTTACTACGGGTGTTTCTACATGCTTTTTGTGTTGGGTTTCCACCAGTCATTTCCTGGCCAATGCCATTTATGGTATTGCTGTGAAGTAATAGAGAGCTTTTATGAAGTATATGATGCACTCGCACCTTAGTTGGCTTTAAGTCTGCACCTGTGGAAATGTTTATTAACGCAATGTATAGGATGTGTCTGTCTTAAACTTAAAGCCAAATAGGCTCGGCCTACTCATCTAATGTAAATCTAATGTTTTTTCAAATTATGTGTTAATTATGAACTTTTATGGTTATAAAAGCTGAAATAAAGTGTTGACTGGGAATAGGGAATTAGGACATTAGTATAAATCTGGGCGGTGACACACTGGGTGGTAATATTGATTCCATGTTGACACTAATGCTGCACTCAAAATGAGTCGGAGAATACAATTTGTTTCAGTCCAGATGGGTCACTCTTTTTCAAGGCTCAATCGTCTAAGCAACAGCACAAGCAACATATCTTAAAAATAACAGGGGTATATAGGGGAAAGTGAAGAGTAGAAAGCTATGTAAGGCTCAAATATTGAGAAATTGTGGTTAAAAGAAAGTCATACCCTTCACCACAGGGTGTACACAGAGTCCCATTCTGAATACACTTGCAGAACAGGCTCACCATGGAGAATGAAAAACTGTTGGAATAGTAAATCATACTATTACTAGGTCCAGCACCCTACAGAGCAAGTCGTGGTAACGACTTGCGTTGTAAAAACTGCGTTGTGATGTACCGCGATCATTTTGATCGCGTGGTAAAGTCATACATCCGTAGTGGGGAAACAACCTTTACTACGCGGTCAAAACACTGCAATACATTCACACTGCAGCTTTTACAACGCAAGTCGTTACCACCACTTGCACTGGAGGGAGCTCTAGACTAAGGAATAGTGGGATTTACTATTCCAACACCTTCCCTACTGTACGTAGGCTGGAGATGGAATAGTAAATCATACTATTCCTAAGTCCAGCACCCTACAGCGCAAGTTGTGGTAACAACTTGGGTTGTAAAAGCTGCGTTGTGATGTACCGCGATCATTTTGATAGCGTGGTAACGTCATACATCCGTTGTAATGCATTGACTCCATGGATCAGTTGACTGGGGGTGAGTGTTTGATTTGTTCAAACGCTCCGTCCATCATCCCCTTTTGTATCGCTTTGACTCCATGGATGCCATTATGAGGGCACCATCTGCAGCCCTGGTCTTGCCCTTTAGTATTCCTGAAACTGTGCCTGTTACTCCGGTTCACTGACAGTAAAGACAGTGGCAGGGCTTTAAGTAAATATATCTCCGGGAGACCTCTTTACATCCTCCAGTTATCACCACTTGTCCTTTACTTAGTGCCAGAGCAGCAAATAAGAGGATGTTGAGGAGCTATGTATGGGACAAGGGGACTGCCATGTGATGTAATTTAGAATTCAAGTGTGATGTCCTGTCTGCTACCCCAGCCATTTTAATAAACACACATCCACGTTTTGCCTTTTTAAAATGTGCAATTGTGGATAATTATTTATTATGGATCCCTACTCCTGGTTCCAAACATTAGAAAATCTTCCATGCAGTAAGAGAGAACGCACAACATATTTAGAGCCCTATTTTAACTCTGAATAGCATCAATTATTTAAAGAACAAGCACAATGCCCTACATTGCATTTTATCTGATGCACACTCTATCAAGCAGCATTTTATTCTGCAAATCTGGTCAGATCTAATCGGATATCTGGAACCCGTATTCATGACATTGTCAACTTTTCATTGATTTTGTTTTTTTCCTGAGTTCATATTTCATCATGTATTTTGCCTTGACATTTATTTTATTCTTTAGCAGACTTGGGTTCTAATTTAGAGGTCGCCTGGTGTATTATTCCCCCACCATGGTATTGAATTTAAATCTGCCACCACAGAGGGGTTGGATAATCCTCCATATTTATATTTTACCACTATTGTGGCAGATTTCACTTCGTCCACGTCACTCTCCAGCATATATGAAGGCGATTTGGGGGATGAAATGCCAGAGTCTATTCTACTAGGTCCCATGGTGCCCATTAGGATTCCGATAGAAAATGTGGGCAATAGATATTTATGGATGTATGACATTACAGCGCATGCTTTTACCACGCATGCTGTTACAACGCAGTTTTTACAACGCATGCTGTTACAACGCATAGCGCTTTGGGGTGCTGGATAGTGAATAGTTTAATTTACTATTCCAACTCCAGTCCCCGTGGATAGTAGGGAAGGTGTTGGATAGTAAATTAAAACTATTCCCTATCCTAGAGCGCCCCCCAGTGCAATGCGTTGTAATGGTTTTCGTTGTAAAACCTGCGTTGTAAAAGCACTGCGTTGTTAAAGTTTCATTGTAAAGGATGTTTCCCGATATTTACCCTCAAATCCAGGGTACATTGGCGATATTCACTAAGCCAGTCTCACTAATGTACTCAGGGCATTTTCCAGCCTCTTTGTGGTACTATACTTATAGTTTATTTAAAATCTTCTGCAGTTACCATGTTGAAATTACATGTACTTTACATCCCATAAGTGGGGGTGGACCATCCACTCTACGTTGGAAGCTAATCGACCACCATTAAAAATTGTACTCAACTTTGAAACTTGATGGATCCTCTAGATGAGGGCTAGGAGTCTCTGTCGGTGGAACATATGCCATGGAGAGAACTCCAAAGAGGATGGATTCAAGGCCAAAGGAGCCAAGGTATCCCTCTTTGAAGCCCTCATCTATATCTGGGAATTATTTTTTTTTGCTCTGTTATAATTTCAGAAGATGCTCTCAAATAAGAAGGCCACTCTCGGTTTCTAGAAGCATTTCAAGTACAAAGTAGGTTTCCTGGTCTTTTTTGTTTGTGTCTATTGGGGCAAAGGCTGGCCTCTGGCTACTGTCTCACCGTTTTAACCACTGTATGTAGCGTCTCAGTGCCTTTGACCTTTCATTGTGGGATGACATCATGTTTAGTCTAACAGTGATGCCCTTCAATCCTCTCCTTTGATCATAGAAATGGTGATGATCACATCCACTTCACGACCAAATCTTGAAAATCCTACTGTAGTTAGCTGTTTTTAATTCTATCAATGTTACATGGATTACATAGTCTTAAGAAAAGGAAGCAGTTCACAAGGTCAGTAGAAAAAACTATATATAAGATTTTATGGCTGGGCAGAAGGATGCTTTGCAGGTGGTGATAACGCCACGAGCGCTACAGACTTTGCATCAGATTTACAAGCCCCTTGCGCCATCAGTACTTCACTTTTTGTGACGTACAGCTGACGCTTGTTACTTCTCCATATTTACAAGTACAGAAAAAACAACCCTGCATGGCTTTTCCTGTCCTTGTAAATATGGCCCCTCTGCACGCAGTACTTTGAGTGAAAGGGGTGTTCCATAGGTGTTGCTGTAGGTGTTCCCATGCAACACCCATGGAACAAGACACATTTCCAGATTTACGAGGAATCGTAAATCTGGAAATGAGTCAGTTTGCTACGCCGCCCTAGGGGGAATGCGTGCTGCATCCTACAGCATGCATTGAAAGAGGAAAATGCCTGTAGTGATTGTTTTTGTGCAGGAAGGTGCCCCTTCCTGCACAAAAACAATCTCCCCATGACGCAGGCATCCTTGCACCATGGTGCATGGGTGCCTGAGCTGGCGCATGGCAGCAGTTTGTGCACCAGGGCAGGGGAGAGCACAGGAATGCGACATATTATTGTAAATATGTTGCATTCATGGGCTTAAGAAGTGCAGCAGCATGGTGCCGTGCTGCGGCACTTCCTTGTATATCTGCCCCTTTTTCTTGAACAGAAGAATGCAGCTATTTTTAGATAAACCACTTCGTTGGTGGTGGCTAGGATGCTGGTCCAGCATGGCGGCCACTCAGTAAGTTCCTCCTTCAGTGTGACCGCAGTGGCAATAATTCTACGTCACCGGGGCTTGCCAGGCATCACCCATGTTGCCGGAGGGTGTGAAGAGATGACGATGGTTAGGCACCCCAGGGATAGACAAGATCTTTGACAATCGGCCTGATCCTCTGCCGAGCCGCCTGCCCAAAATGGAGGCCGGGCCTGCCCAGCCACGAATGCCTCTCCGGGGAACCAATTAAGGACGCGCACAGGCCCCCCCCTGCAGGTGGACCTGAGTACTGGTGACCTGGATAGCACTTTACACCCCCCTTCTGCCATCTAGGGATGGCCTTTGGAACGTCCCGGGGCAGTGACAGGGCACCACACTCGACAGGTCTGCCACTTCGCCGAGGGGGTGACCAGCATAGGGTTAGTGGAGGACAAATACCTCTTACACGTAGGCTCAGTGCCTACATTCATCAGTGTCCTCGGGCAATTACACACCCAGGAAGCAGCACCTCAACAGTGCATCCGGCTCTGCCCTACACCTGTAGCCCGGGCACATGCCATATTGGCTATTTTGATATTTCGAAAGTTTTTCGCTAGGATTTAAAGTATAATATGTTGCACAAATAGGTTAATACTTGGAGAAAGGATTTTCAAGAGTTTATGACCTATTACTGACGGTCATAAAAAGAGAAAAGTAACTGGGAAATGGGGGGGGGGGGGCAAAGGGGTCAATCACTGTGAAATGCGCAAGCAATGTAATTGGTTTAGGCCTCGGCTACTTTCCCACCCATGGCATTCTTTGCAGGTCTATATTGGGTGCAAGCCATGGAGAGGGTATTATTGGTCAGATAGCACACTTTCTGACGTTGAAGGCTGTGGGTTTATTTAAGACCCCTTGTGCCATCGGTGTGTCACTTTTACCTTATAGTAACGCACCCAAGAGGCTTATAAATAAGCCCTTGTGTTATTTACTACATTAAATAATACTGGCCTATTTCCTGGTGGAGCTCCAATTACTAATGGATGGATTACTCTTTTTGTTCTCGCACAGATAATCATACATAGGTCAGATTAGAGGACGATGGGATGCATACACAAGTTGACTTTCGATTTTACACTTTTCTGCCACACTCCAGAGATAAGCATACTTTCAAGATTGTTGTCACATGTTCGGAGTATTCCTCTGGCCCTCCCATATGTTACCTAATACCTTTTATATTGGCCAGACTATAAAGCAGCACAGCACAGCCACAAAGAAGTTTGCAGCTCTATCTCTCCTAAAGCTCTCTGCTTCGCTTCATGCTTAGCATAACCACGCTTGCTGTGCAATTATGGGAGCACGAAACTGACCCTCATGCATAAAACCCAATGTTTTCCACATTGGCCCCACAATATCAACTATGCGTAGCAAATAGGGTTGCTTTTTAACTAATGAACCAGAAGTGCTTTGGTGGCTTATCAGGGGCATGAAGTATTATGCAATAAAGAAAAGTACAATCCTAGAAAATTGATTCTTTGTTTTATTGTCCAATTGTTCCTGGATTCTGATGTCAAGAATAACTTGCCAGATCAGTATGGACCAGTCAGGAGGGTTTTGCTGATTCCAGGCCAGACAGCCTTCTCCATCAAACTACATTGCTATCGGAAATATATAGCAACATAGGAAGCAGGGAATAAGTGGGTCTCACTGGAGCAGAAGGAAACATAATGTGACAGGGGAATACTTCAGTTGCTTTTTCCTGATCCACCAATTACAGCTGGCTTCTAGAGAGGTGAGCCCTTAGGAAGCAGTACGTGCATTCTAGCATGACTACGAAGGGCTAAGACAATGTATTGCGGGAGTGCCACCAACTTGTGTGACACACACCCGCGATCAAGTGAACCTCACCTTTCATCCAATATAGATAAAATACACATTCTGAGCTTTCATACATGGCGAAAGCAATTTGGGGACCTGAACAGCCAATAGCCAATAGCCAATCTCCACTGTGATATAGATTAAAAGTCTTGTTCCCATGCAATATTAATCTGTTGTTACTAGGACCTGTGGCCTTATAGCGGGGGCTGATTGCTCAGCAGCAATCTTACTCATAATAGGTGCAATGTGGGTGTTTCCTTGTCGTCAGAGCCCCACCAAACAGAAAACTAACAGAAAGGGCCATTTGCAAAGTACACTCTCAGTTCACCAGGGTGGGAACAAAAGGATAGCCAGAATAACTGACATAGTAGGATGGTATAGCATTTACAAGCCACTGAGGACTTTTCTTCTGTTAATTTAGCAGAACATTTCTGGTCCTGTTTGTGCAATAAACTCATCAATGAAATAATCACACTTCTTAACTCCCTCAACCTCTCATGATTATAATTCTGAGAACACTAACACATGTTGCTTTGAGTTACCCCAAGATGTTCTTTGTTATTATCACAATTTCCACAACACCAGCTTAGAGGTGGAAGAAAAGTTTCATTGATTGTCTGCGGTACATAGAAAGCGGCCTGTGGAAAGAACTGCAGGCATCATTTTTACAAGAAGAAAATATGAGAGATGATTAGACATAACTGCAGCACATCTACATGGCTATACTTGTTGACTCTGTAGTCTGAATACTGGCTCTATGAAATCAACACTACACCAGGTATTAAAAAAACGATAAAGTATCTAGCGAGAGGATAACCTAATATCACAGGTTTATTACAGCAGTGCATAAAGCCTGCCTTTTAAGAACCACATATCTGGAAATCAGATTATGCAGGATACATTCTTGATCGACTGCCCCTGATGCTTCTTGTTAAAGGAATTAGAAGCAAATGATGATGTCCACCTCACAGTCATTTATCAGATGTATTATTTACTTGGCAAACATAGCTATTAAGGCATCTGAAAAAAACATTATTTGACATGTAGCTAGGGACATAGCTTCTATTTTTTACGATGTACATTTTTTCTTCAATCTGTTTTGAAATTGGAACAAAGCTCTTCAATTATAGAGCATCGATGACTTGCATAAGGGGCCCTATACAATAATTTCTATTTTGAAAAGATCATCCCAAATATCAGATTGTGCCATGTCACTGGGATACAAATGTTCCAGTTCTAGCCTTTGTTTTACAAATCGTTGTATTCAGACGGTTTCGTCTGATTTGTTTAATTGACCGGATCCAGAATGACTAATTCCATAATACACTGATTATTTTGCATGAAAACTTAGGGCAGAAAAGGAGGGGTCCTGATAACATGGAACCTTTTGGTAGTTCTATATCTGGCACATTCCCATTACTTTCTGATTAAGAGTGAGTACATAGCTATAGTAGAGTACACAGATTTACCCTGGTTTGAAAAGTATCTGATCATTTTTATTTTTAGCCACCTCTGCAGGTAAAAATAAAAGGAGCAGTTGTGGTGTATGAGGCAGCTCCATTAAGGGCCTCCCAGTTTGCTGTGGTCTGGCCCTTGGTATGACGGAGTGGCAAACTGTTACATTCCTTCCAAATTAACTTGGAAACATTCTCGTCGATGGCTATACTGACTTTTAGATTTATGAGTTAGTGTTCTTCTGGTGCAAATTTCATGTAAGCTAGTTTTAGCACTAGCTTGCATAAGGAGATGGGTGTGCAGTTTTACGTGGTGGTACATGTCTGTTAAAATCTGTGCTAGGCACAATCATACATAATTACAAGTATTTAGCCAGCAGCTGGACAAATAGTGAAGTTCTCTACTGTTTGTATGGGCACCGGCCAAATTGTGCCTTTTGTCTGCTATTTACCCAGCCACCAGGTGAACAATGACGTGTCTTTGCTATTTCCACAGCTGCTGTCCAGCAGTACATAATATGGTTGTTTAGTCAACAGCTAGGTAAATAGTGACATTTCTTTGTTATTTGCAAGGCTGCCATCCAAATAGTACATAATGTCTGCTATTTAGGCAGCAGCAGGGTAAACCGTGAAAATTATTTTCTAGCTGGTAGGGACAAGCCACATAGTACATCATTTTGGCTATTTACCCTATGGCCAGGTAAAGAGTAAGATTTATTAAAGTTTCCATGGCCGCTGGGCAAATAATGCCTAATGTTTGCTGTTTAGCCATTGGCCGGGTGAGTATGGACGTTTCTTTGCTGTTTGCTTGATCATCGGCCAAACTGTACATCTTATCTGCCATATAGCCACTGGCCAAGTAAACAGGAACGTTTATTTTCCTGGTCTGGTGGCTTAGTGGATGCCCCACTGTAGGGCTCTGTGTTTGGCATCATGGTCACAGTTTCAAATCCCAGTGGGTTCACTCAGCCTTTTATCCTCCTGAGGTCGATAAAATGAGTACCATTGAGTTGGTAAACAATAAACATTTGTTATTCAGTATCAAGATTCCCACGGGTGAATGTGCGCTTTAAAAATAAACATGTTATGTTATTTGCAATTTGCATGATTCCAGGCCAAACAGAACACAATTTCTGCTACATCACCAGCAGCCAGACAAATAGTGACTTTTCTGCACAACTGCTGGACAAATAATGTAGAATAGTTACTACTTAACTAGTGGCAAGGTAAATAGTGACGTGTATTTGCTTTGGCAAGATCACAATTCAAATAGTGACTAATCTCTGCTATTTAGCTAGTGGCTAAGTAGACAGCAGAGAAAATTTACCATTTACCTGGTGGTCGGCTTAACAGCCACCACCTTTAAAGAAACAAATCAGACTGAATCCGTAGACCAGGAGTGCTCAAAATAGGCATATGGCTGGGTTTAACCTGGAATGGCACGGGGAGCAAAACAACGATGGATTTAGGCCCAGATCTCTGTACTGGGGTGAATGTTAGACTTTGTTCTGTATTCGGTCCATCAATTGTTCTTTTAACATATGGCCCGAATCACCAGATCCATGGGAAACAGCATTTACAACGCTGTCATACATCGCAGTACTATTACAACGCAGTCATTACAACTACTGCGTTGTTAGTATGCAATGCATTTACATCGCAAGTCAATACAACAACTTGCACTAAGGGACGCTGAGGTATTGGAAATGAATTCCAACACCTTCCCTACTGTTGCGATTTTTTTTTTAGTAGGAATAGTAAGTAATACTATTCCTAAGTCCAGTGCGCCCCCTAGTGCAAGTTGTTGTAATGACTTGCGATGTAAATGCATTGCGTACTAACAACGCGGCCGTGGTAACAACCACGTTGTAAAAGCATGCGATGTTCGCGTTGTAATGTACTATATTCCAGATCCATACCAGATTTTCAGGCTTTCTACATCAGCTAAATGTGTAACCAGTTAATCTAAACAAATCTCATTTACATAGTGTTTATCCTGAAAATCTAGTACAGATCTGGACCCATGTTGAGCAAACCTTCCATAGACTTATAATCCCCACAATAAATATGTTGAAAGTTTTGTTTTTGAAAGCAAATGCCTTTTTCATTCATTATGTGTCAACAGCCAGAAGACTAAGGTAAAGACGAACATGCCCTCATTGATACCTGTTCATTTTCGAGGGGAATTTACTACATTTGACG
Organism: Lissotriton helveticus; assembly: GCF_964261635.1. Classification (NCBI taxonomy): domain Eukaryota; kingdom Metazoa; phylum Chordata; class Amphibia; order Caudata; family Salamandridae; genus Lissotriton; species Lissotriton helveticus. The sequence goes on from NC_136070.1 coordinate 546,666,643, forward strand.
AAACTGAGAAAACATTCACCAAGAAAAAGTTTCACATTTAAATACCATGTCTTTCAAGGAAAGTTGATTGCTTCACGCTTCTTGGACCTCAAACATATTCTGTGAGTCAACTTTCTGTGCCACTCAGGAGGACTGTTAAGAAGGCAGTATAATAGTGCTGTGCTTTCATATGCCACAGGCATCTGGGTGTAACTTGCTGATCACAGGTTCACATTTCTGCAAGGTCAATTCTCCTTTTAATCCTTCCAAAGTCACCCATGAGTGCATTGAAAATTAACACTGGATTTCACCTCAGCTGACATTGCACTGTGTATGCTATCACTTATCAATACATCACTGGAGATGTTACTAATTATAAATTTAGAACCCATGGGTTAGGCGGCAACCAGTTCTTCAGTAGAGCCTCTACTGACCTGTGCTGTTCAGCTAGGAAACCTTTGCTGCTCCTGTGATGCTCCTTGGCATGAAAGTGATGCAACTTGACTTCTGGACCCTTTTCATTGCATCGTCCAATTGGCTGGCTTCACCAACTTCTTGGAGAGGGAGTAACACGTTAACAGAGTTTGGAATTAAAACACTGAGTGGGCAAGCGGTTTCCGCTGACGAATGAGGTGGTGTGGATATTTCTGGTGAGTGCAAGACTTTTGGGAGTTCATCAATTATACAAAAGCTGTTCATTGTGAGCGCCTCATTGTGCAGACTAGTGGACCCACAAGAGGCTCTCTTAAGCCCTCCTGGCATCACAGAGGGGACTAGTAACCTGTGGGTTTTTATCCTTCATTGAATCGTCCTTTCTTTCCTGCCTGCTGTTATCCTGCAGAAAAGGTACGTGACCATCACTGGGCCTTAATTTTGTGTCAGGCAAGATTCATTTTTTTGTTTGCCCTTTTAATCAATAGATTTGGTCAGAGTCTGACTTGTTCCTCCTAAATATTCGTTTGTCACCCCTACCTGTGCGAGTGCCCCTTCTAACACCATTTACTGGCTCCTTACCCCATGTGATTTACTTTTTGTACACATGGGTAATGTCCTACCACCCATGTGACAGGCCCCTCTGATTCCCCATCTCCTCTCAACTGAGTAGCTGCCTCTTCTCATTCATGCAACTGTTTCTCTCATCCACCTAACTCCTTCCACTCATGTGACTTCCCCCTTCCTGCAGTGACTTCTCCCCTACTCCTGCGCCCTACTATATTTCATCCTGTCCATGTGACAGACTCCTCCTGGCAGCATGCTTGTGGTGAAATTAGATAGAGATTGTCTCCTACTGGACATTGGGGCTAGAGGACATAAGAATGTATGAACCAGCAAGAGCTGCTTAAGGCTGAAGAGATATTAGGGCATGCAGGGACATCATCTGTCCTATCTGTTTATCTGGTCAGACAGAGAGATATATTTCTCTTAAATGTGTGTCTTTCAGTCATAGGCACCACTCTTGCCGTCCTTACTGTCATTGTATATGCTTCTGTCTTCAGTGACAGGCACTGCTCTTGCTGTCAGTGTATATGTTTTTGTGGTCAGTGAGAGGTAGTATTTCTGCTGTCAGTGTATATATTACTGTCGTCAGTAAAACAGCTCCCCTTTTCTACTTATATTAACTTTTCTGAATTGTATCCTTTCATTCTTGCTTTTTGTGCTAGCTTTGAGTGGATATGTCTGTTTTTTCCTCTGACATTGTCATCATCTGAGAAATCCCATGAATGATTTTCCTTTGTCCCTACAGGCAACAAGAGAACAGTCTGCAATGGGATTCAATGACTTGTTGGAGGCAGTCGGAGGAGTGGGACTCTTCCAGATTACATTAAGCACATTTCTGGTCTTCACTATCACGGTGAGTGCCTGCCACCTATTCCTGCAAAACTTCTCTGCTCATGTGGTTGGCCATCACTGTCACCTGCCGCTTCTACCCAACGGGACTCACTGGACCAACCTCACCCACCAGGATTTCCTGAAGGTCTTTATCCCGCTTGATGCCAACCAGCAACCTGAGAGGTGCTTTCGTTTCACCACGCCACAGTGGGACCTATTGACCGCCAATGACACAGAGGTGAACATAACAGAGGCAGCCAGGGAAGCGTGTTCTGATGGATGGACATATGATACCGGCCTCTTCTCTTCCACCATTGTCTCCGAGGTAAGACGCTCTAGCCATGTCGTTACCAGCGTGGGAACTAGGAGTGGATGTCTTTCTGTTAGGACCACAGAGCCCTTCATTTCCATGTTGACTGAGGCCCTGCTTTTGGTGGTGATACTGGTGCAATTGTTGCACATTAAAAACCGTTCAACCATAACAAGTATATTGTATTTTCATGGCTCATTCAAGTGTTACAACTTTCAGGTTTGTGCAAAGGTCTCTATACTACCGTATGACACAACGTTCTGCTTGACAATGAGCTGTGACATGTTCAGTAACGGTCGGGGTGCAGTTTGTTACCTCAATAATGACTGTATGTTATTTATGTTCTAAAATTTGAAACAAAACTCATGCAGTGCCTACGCATATGTTTGGACCATTATTGGCCCCATACAGGCCCCTCATTTTGCATTAAAATGACGTCTGTGCAGTAGCTAAAAATATATATATATATTCACTGAAACAACACAAAGGTTAAAGGACGTTATAGTGAGGTGGAAATGTCAGTTAACACATACGGTTTTAAATTAACAAAACCACAGATATTCGCCAAGTTATAGTTATCTCAGGTAAATATAACTCCTGTCCTAAATTAAGTATAACTTGAGCCCCCGCTATGCATAGTCTTGTCATCAATGATGCCATTTCAGATGTTGTCATCATGTTATCACTGTTTTTACAGAACATGGCATGCATAATGTAATATGGGAGGCAACAGCAGTGCAAGGCAAGGGAGAAAGTTATAGTCACTTTAGGGTACAGGTGCTGACATGGGATTGTGGAGAAAAGAGCGCTCGTTCCCGCGGGAGCTTCACTCCCACAGGATCTAGATGGCCCAAGTAAAAAAAGCACTCTCCCCAAACTAGAATACTCTATTTTTTTAAGTTGAGCTCAAGGGACTCTCACGAGAATCCCTCAAAATCAGATATACAAACATATTTGTAACTTAGTTTCTCCTAAACAGGTGAATGGATTTACAACAAATCTCAAAAAGCAAACTTTCTGGGCCAAGATCTAGCTTCCTGCCAAATTTGTCGTAATTTCGTTCAGTAGTTCTGTAGTAGGGGATCTCTGTTATAGTCATAATCTAGTGAATAGTCCCGCCCATGTGCGTGGACCCCGGAGCAATAAAAAATAATCTCTTAAATTGTCCTCAGTGCAGTCCTGCATAGACACTTAAGAGAAAATTAAAGACAATAATGCAGCCTATACCTGCAAGGCTGCACTGTCCGTTACTTCAACTAGAAATGCAAAGGATAATCCACCAACATCACATTTAACACAGTCTGCTACGTTTTACCCATAGAGAAACTTCCCCTTTACAAAATCCTTGGAATGATAGAGAGGAAGGGATGGACAGATAAGCCCCCATAGGCTGCCATTATGTGTCTTGAAAAGGGATACCTTGCCTTTAAGGAACTCTCCAGAGACCCTCGGTATCCCATGATGCACAGCAAACTCCTTTTACTTTCAGTTCTTTTTTCCGGCTCCTGCTAGCAGGACCCTGGAGCATTAAGCTCTCCCATTTTGGGTGTTTTTCAATTTTTTGGCACTTTTAAAGTGTTTAGAGTGTTTCACTCGACGTCTGACTGCTTCTTCTACCTGTTTCTGGAGATTTTGGCCAGTTTTGCCCACTCTTTTGTCAAATATGCCTGCCCTGTTCGACAAGTGCCCTGAGTGTGCCAGGAAGAAGGCAAAGTCAGACCCTCA